>NW_027671240.1:0-66290 GCF_964165515.1 Mesoplodon bidens | reverse complement strand
CCTAAAATGTGGCCGGATGCGGATCTTTTTCAGCCAGCCTGGGGTTGATATTCTTGACCTCTGATGAGTGTTTCTTCTTCTCGCATTCTGGGAGCAGCATCCTGGGAAATGCATTACAATAGAGACAACTATTGACATCTTGCTGGCAGAAGACCATGGGGAAATTAGCAATAATTTATTCACAGTTCAATCCTTTGGTCCCTTTCCTCACCAGCGGCCCAGCAGAGCCTCCTGAATCAAAGTTGGACTTAGGAAGATCTTGCAGTTTGGTATGCAGTGAAAACACCCAACAGACAGGTTTTGTGGGCAAATATCTTTATTTAACTGAGAATGTCTAGAAACTCAGCAAACCATTGGGACCATGACTGATGGACTGGATTCAAATCCCGTTTAGAAGAAGCATGTACTTGGGAAAGATATGTAGATCCCTCTTTGCCTCAGTTCCCTGTTCTGAGATGTAGAAATGTTAATATGGCCTACTTTTAGCATTATGTCATGTGGCCAAAAATGATTGAATACAGGTAAAATGTTTGAAAAATAAAGGACCGGTGCTTCACAAATGCTCTATAAGTGTTCAATCCTGAATGATGGCAAGAAGAAGCTGGATATTTCGTAGCTGTTGAAAGGAGAGAAGGGATTTGACGGCTCCAAGTAAAGGGGGATTCAAGCTTACTCTTCAGCTTTTTCATGGGAACAATGCTTTACAGCTCATGGAGAATATCCATTATCATGTCTGACACCCAGCCCTCTTGGGGGTGAAGGGGAGGGCAAAGTGGGGGCTGTAACCCATATGTTATGGTGGAGGGTGTGGAAATTTAGAGAGATAAGTGACTGTCCAAGAGTCACCACCATGATGAATGATGGATCACGGACAGGACAGACAGAGCCAGTGCCTACCCTGAGCTCAATCCCTGGGGTAGATCTCTTGGTTCTGTCTTCACTGTATGCAGTGTTTCTTGCCCAGCACACAGAAACAGGGCCGGCACAAGTGATGGAAGACAGACTTTCCACAGGAGAAGGACATTTCGTTTCCTTAGCACAGAATCCGATAGTGAATATTAGCCTCAAAGGAGAAAGGTGGAGTGACTTTCCTCCATCTACTCCTGGAGGCTCCTTCTTTCTCGGACTCCTCCAGAACTGGGTGTGGCATGTGGGTACAAGCATGGGCTCCCTGCAAAAGGAAGGAGGCCTGCCTAGCACTAGGTGCTTCAGGTAAGGGGGGAGGACTCATCCCGAGGCTCTAATAGGAAACAGTTAGAATGAGGGAAGTGGCAGAGAGATGTATCATAACCATTCAGAATGCTATGAGACCTACTAAGAGATGAGATTTCTTATTAAATGAAGTTGTAATTGACCCAGTAGTAGGGATGCTGAAACCCAGCTTTGTTCATTAAGAATCCAGCCATGGAGCAACTAAGTCCGTGCACCACAACTACTAAGCCTGTGCTCTAGAGCCCGCAAGTCACAACTACTGAGCCCACGTGCCACAACTACTGAAGCCCATGCACCTAGAGCCCATGCTCTGGAACAACAGAAGCCACCGAAATGAGAAGCCCGCGCACTGCAACGAAGAGCCAACACAGCCAAAAAATAACAATCATCATCATCATCCAGTAAACATTTGCCTGGGTGGTGATAGGATTTGTTTTCCAGGTTAAATGAGGCTCACCTGGTATAAAATCAATGCACACACTGAAAGTGTACAGTTTATTTACTTTTATATCCATACCCATTCATGATGCAGTGGTGACGGAAATATTTTCTAGAAAGTTGGCACCAGTAACAGTGATGTTTAGGGGAACATAAATCAAGGGAAACACAACACAAAAAGTTCACATACACACACAGAATCATCCCACTCATTTCACATACAGACACACCCAGTCTCATGCACACAAACCTACACCACCTAACCGTAATACAGCTTCTTCCTGGGACTATAGTAATTGGTCACATTACTTGTAAATCACTTTCTATCACCAGGACCCCTACTCTCATTCCCAGCACAAATTTGGAATCAGTTTGCCCTCTACACTGAACCCAGCAAGAATGTCCCACTTTCTCATCTTCAAAGTTCTTCCTCCCCAAGTGACTGATTCCACAATACATACCGTTTTCACGTTCTGGGAAGGCCACCTGCAATTACAGAAGAGAAAACACTATGAGGATAAGATCACAGTGATGCTCAGGTCTTTTGTTCATTTGCTGACAGTAGAAAACCTGGTAAGAAACAGTGGTCCAGGGAACCCAGCAAGGGTTATCAGAGCAAACCTACTCAGGCTGAAAGGCAAGAACTTTGCTGGGAGGATGGAACTTCCAAGTCCATTTAGGTTGGAAATTACAGCCATTCTTTTCCTAGAAGAAAAATCGATGCAGGAGAGAGAGCTCCATACTCTACAGGCTGTAATGGATGCTGCCAATTGTAATGTCCTGTGGAATCAGGCACCATGAGTTGGTAATAGACTCTCACTCCACATTCTCCCAACCAAGGGAATTGTATGTATCTGGAAGGAATACCCTCAAATATACATAACTTAATTCTATTGAAAGAGAAATAAAGCAATATTTCTATCTCAGACCAGAAAAAATCCAGCTTGCCTTGGGGATCCACGGGGGCTTTTCTTCTGTCCTATCACGGTGCAGGTCATCCACCGCAACCTCAGGGAGAGCTGGAGGGACACAGAGTAACTGTCAGGACACTGGTGATGCGGCTCAGGAATTACTCAGGGGCTTTCTTCTCGATGAGGACATGGGGTGGTGTGTATGGATGTGGGAGGTTAGTAAGTGTGGGCTGAGCTGGTGTTGGGCCATCCTCTTTGGGGGATGAAGGAAGGCAAAGGACAAGAGGAAGGAAATGAAAACAGAGCTTTGGCTTTCTAGCTAAGGGGAGCCTCATCAGAAGGGAAGGGTCGATCTAAAAAATGGTAAACACTATAATGCATGCTCTGTTTCAATGACACAGACCCATGACCCATCCTGCCTCTTTTGAGCTTCTGCTAAATTGCCACTGTCTCTTGATTCTTCCCAGATCACTCTTTCCCCAGCATCCACAATGCCAGCTACTGCATTTATCATGTCTTCTGTTGTATGATATTTTATACTTGATTAACAGCAACCTCCATTAAAGGACTGAATTCAATCCTAGACAAAATATGCTATATTTATTCACTAATCACTTGTCTTAAAGAAAATCAAATACACAAGATTTGACAAAACTGAAATCCTACCATTTAGATACAGCCACTATCAATCGTATCATATTTTTCTCCCAGTCTTTGTTTTCTATACAATGTACGTATGCCCACTGAGTCAGGGGCTCTCCATACTCTAGGGAGCTGTTCCATAAGTGGGACACTTCGTTATGAAGAGGGAGCCCGGACTGAGCACAGCCTGTCTCTAACCCAGCTGCGCAGGAGAAGTGTACAGGCTAACAGTCAGGTTCCACTTTGAGTCCTTGGGTGTGGGCTACAGGAATTGACCAATTCTAAGGCTTATGGTAATGTTATCCAATACAATAAAATAGCTCCCTGATTCTTATCTGCTTTTGGCCTTGTTTAAGCAATGACACCAGCACTGACAGATATGACCTGTACTGTATACATGGGGTCTCACACCTCTCAGAATCTGGGAGCTGACCAGGAGAATGCAGGTCCTGAGGTGAATTTCACATTAATGACTGTGCCAAAGTCAACTGATAAGTCCACCCATAGCTGCCCTGGATTCTGTGACCACTAAGGCCACCTGATGGGCAAGGTCTGGACCTTTGGAGATGCTAGGACTTCCAGCCAAGGATACGGATGCAGGGACTCCCTTGCTCCATGACTGAGGATCCCTTGGCTGAGTGGTAAGTGCAGGTCAGGGATCCAGAGCACCCACATTGGGACCCACCCCTGGGTTCTCAGTTTGGCTTTTCCACTTAGGAGGTCAAGAGCTGAGAACATTTATCTCTGCACCATCTCCTTCTGAGGAAAAGGAATATTAACCAAATCTGGGCAACAGCTGTGTTGAGGGAAGAACAAGGTAGTGTACAGACAGTGTGCAGTGGTGACGAGCTTTGTTGACAGGTGAATTGTGCTGTGTAAGAGGGAAAGATCTCCTGAGGAAACACACACACGCTCACGCATGCAGGTTCACAATCACACCACATAGGCTCACACATGGACCCCACCCCAACCCTGATACACACAAACCCACATCATCTAAATGATGCAGCTACTTCCAGGGCCATAGAACTTGGGCATGGCTCTTTACTGGGAAATCACTCTCTAGCTCTACACCCCCAGCCCTCATCCCTGTAGGGACCCTGAATCAGGGTGTCTCTCCAAGCAAAGCCAGCAAGAGAGTCCCACCTTCTTCATCATCTAGATTGTTCCTCAGCACAGGGGTGAACTCTGAATACATACCGTTTTTGTTTGCTGTCCAATCCACCTGTGATTAGAGAAGAGAAAACAGTGTAAGGATCTCAGCATCCTGTGCTCTGTGGACACAGGTATTTCATCTCTTTTTTTGTCCTCAGAAAACCAAATGGGAAACTGTTGTTGAGCCAATGGCCCCAAAAGAAACCAGAGAAGACAGCTGTGGGAAAGGCTGGAGCTTTGCCTGGAAGATCTCTCAGGTCCACTTTCAGGAGCAAATACAAAAGTCTATTTCAAGGAGGGAAATTTTCTGCTGAGGAAAGTGTGTCTGACTCTACAGTTTCTAACTGATGTTGCCATTTTTTAAATGGCCTTTTGAATGAGTTATCTGTTGGGAAAGACCTTCAATCAGCATCCATCCAACCAAGCAAAATTGTATACATCAGCTGTCTTGAACATTGTAGATCTTCATATCTGAAATCAATTGGAAAAGAAAGAAATGAAGCAAACTTTTAATCTCTGATAAATAAGGGGAGCTTACCCTGGAGGTAGCAGGAGCCACTTTAATTGTCCTCACATGGGGCAGTTTCTCCAACAGGTCCTCAGGGGGCTCTAGGAGGACACAGAGTAAGTGTCAGGACACTGGTGATGCTGCTCAGGAATTACTCAGAGAGCCTCGTTAATGTGGACACAGGGTGGGAGTGTATGGATGCAGGTGGTTACTGAGTGTGGACTGAGGTGCTGTTGGACAAACCTCCCTGGTGGGTGGAGGAAGGCAAAGGGGAGGAACATTTCAGAAATGAGGAAGAGAACCTTTAGCTTTCTAGCTGTAGGGAACCTAATCAATTTGAAAGTGTCAGTCTGAAAAAGCTTGAACACTAACATTGCACTATGTTTCAGTATAGAGTCCCACGGCCCCTCTGCCCATTTGAAAGTCCCTCCAAATCCCCCTTCTTCTTGAAATGTTACAAGACTCTTTCAGCTTCCTTCTAATCAAATATGTTGCTCCTTCATTCATCGTCCATTCTGTTGGATTGTTGACTTATTTTATTGTGATGAAATATACATATTTATATATGTATATTTACATAATTTTCATAATTTTGAAGTATACAGTTCACTAGCATTTCTTACTTTCACAATGCTGTGTACCCATCAACACAATCTACATCTTAATCTTTTTCATCATTTCAACGTAACCTCTGTACCCATTAAATCATAATCCACCTTACTCCTGCCTCCTGACCTTGGTCATTTCTACTTCCGGTGTCTGTGAGTTTGCCTACACTAGGTACCTCATACAAGTGGAATCATATAATATTTGTCTTTCTGCGCCTGCCTTATTTCACTAACAATAATATATTTTTTATATTATTTGGATCATTCATTTTGTAGCATAAGTCAATCTTTAATTCCTTTTTATGGTTGAAAATTATTCCATTCTGTGTATATATCACATTTTATTTATCCATTCATCACCTCATGGACTTTGGATTGTTTCTATCTTTGGGCTACTAAGAATAATGCGACTATGAACATTAGTGTACACATTTCTGTATGGCACCATAATGGTGACAAATAATATTGTACATATTTCAAATATCATTGAATATAACAACACAAGGTGTGACTCTGAGGTGAACTATGGACTTTTCATTAGTAAAAATATACTTACATTGTTTCACTAATTGTAACAAATGTACTTCACCTATGCTATATATTATTAATAGCTGAAACTGGAGTGACAGGATACAGGAATTTTCTGTATTGCATGCACAACTTTTATGTCAATATAATCCTGTTCTAAATAATGTCTAATAATTTAAAGAAATCTCAAAACATGGTTTCAGGGCGGGATGTGTTGTTGCTGACGTTCAAAAATCAGCTAATGTCTAAACCATAACTAGAGACCATCTTCCCTCTTAAACATGAACCAAATGTTGAATTTTAAATGCATGTTTACTTCCATGGTTAAAACAGTACCAGCTGGCTTAGTTAAGTTTCAATTTGAACACATGGAATAAAAGAAGAATACTGCTTAATATTTCATAGCTTTTTCTTCAATATGAGGCACGGAATCAACTAGAATAATTATTCTTGAGTGAACCGAATGAGACATTTTCCACAGTACCTTCAGCTGGGTCATTTATAGGGTGCATCCTAAAATGTGGCCGGATGCGGATCTTTTTCAGCCAGCCTGGGGTTGATATTCTTGACCTCTGATGAGTGTTTCTTCTTCTCGCATTCTGGGAGCAGCATCCTGGGAAATGCATTACAATAGAGACAACTATTGACATCTTGCTGGCAGAAGACCATGGGGAAATTAGCAATAATTTATTCACAGTTCAATCCTTTGGTCCCTTTCCTCACCAGCGGCCCAGCAGAGCCTCCTGAATCAAAGTTGGACTTAGGAAGATCTTGCAGTTTGGTATGCAGTGAAAACACCCAACAGACAGGTTTTGTGGGCAAATATCTTTATTTAACTGAGAATGTCTAGAAACTCAGCAAACCATTGGGACCATGACTGATGGACTGGATTCAAATCCCGTTTAGAAGAAGCATGTACTTGGGAAAGATATGTAGATCCCTCTTTGCCTCAGTTCCCTGTTCTGAGATGTAGAAATGTTAATATGGCCTACTTTTAGCATTATGTCATGTGGCCAAAAATGATTGAATACAGGTAAAATGTTTGAAAAATAAAGGACCGGTGCTTCACAAATGCTCTATAAGTGTTCAATCCTGAATGATGGCAAGAAGAAGCTGGATATTTCGTAGCTGTTGAAAGGAGAGAAGGGATTTGACGGCTCCAAGTAAAGGGGGATTCAAGCTTACTCTTCAGCTTTTTCATGGGAACAATGCTTTACAGCTCATGGAGAATATCCATTATCATGTCTGACACCCAGCCCTCTTGGGGGTGAAGGGGAGGGCAATGTGGGGGCTGTAACCCATATGTTATGGTGGAGGGAGTGGAAATTTAGAGAGATAAGTGACTGTCCAAGAGTCACCACCATGATGAATGATGGATCACGGACAGGACAGACAGAGCCAGTGCCTACCCTGAGCTCAATCCCTGGGGTAGATCTCTTGGTTCTGTCTTCACTGTATGCAGTGTTTCTTGCCCAGCACACAGAAACAGGGCCGGCACAAGTGATGGAAGACAGACTTTCCACAGGAGAAGGACATTTCGTTTCCTTAGCACAGAATCCGATAGTGAATATTAGCCTCAAAGGAGAAAGGTGGAGTGACTTTCCTCCATCTACTCCTGGAGGCTCCTTCTTTCTCGGACTCCTCCAGAACTGGGTGTGGCATGTGGGTACAAGCATGGGCTCCCTGCAAAAGGAAGGAGGCCTGCCTAGCACTAGGTGCTTCAGGTAAGGGGGGAGGACTCATCCCGAGGCTCTAATAGGAAACAGTTAGAATGAGGGAAGTGGCAGAGAGATGTATCATAACCATTCAGAATGCTATGAGACCTACTAAGAGATGAGATTTCTTATTAAATGAAGTTGTAATTGACCCAGTAGTAGGGATGCTGAAACCCAGCTTTGTTCATTAAGAATCCAGCCATGGAGCAACTAAGTCCGTGCACCACAACTACTAAGCCTGTGCTCTAGAGCCCGCAAGTCACAACTACTGAGCCCACGTGCCACAACTACTGAAGCCCATGCACCTAGAGCCCATGCTCTGGAACAACAGAAGCCACCGAAATGAGAAGCCCGCGCACTGCAACGAAGAGCCAACACAGCCAAAAAATAACAATCATCATCATCATCCAGTAAACATTTGCCTGGGTGGTGATAGGATTTGTTTTCCAGGTTAAATGAGGCTCACCTGGTATAAAATCAATGCACACACTGAAAGTGTACAGTTTATTTACTTTTATATCCATACCCATTCATGATGCAGTGGTGACGGAAATATTTTCTAGAAAGTTGGCACCAGTAACAGTGATGTTTAGGGGAACATAAATCAAGGGAAACACAACACAAAAAGTTCACATACACACACAGAATCATCCCACTCATTTCACATACAGACACACCCAGTCTCATGCACACAAACCTACACCACCTAACCGTAATACAGCTTCTTCCTGGGACTATAGTAATTGGTCACATTACTTGTAAATCACTTTCTATCACCAGGACCCCTACTCTCATTCCCAGCACAAATTTGGAATCAGTTTGCCCTCTACACTGAACCCAGCAAGAATGTCCCACTTTCTCATCTTCAAAGTTCTTCCTCCCCAAGTGACTGATTCCACAATACATACCGTTTTCACGTTCTGGGAAGGCCACCTGCAATTACAGAAGAGAAAACACTATGAGGATAAGATCACAGTGATGCTCAGGTCTTTTGTTCATTTGCTGACAGTAGAAAACCTGGTAAGAAACAGTGGTCCAGGGAACCCAGCAAGGGTTATCAGAGCAAACCTACTCAGGCTGAAAGGCAAGAACTTTGCTGGGAGGATGGAACTTCCAAGTCCATTTAGGTTGGAAATTACAGCCATTCTTTTCCTAGAAGAAAAATCGATGCAGGAGAGAGAGCTCCATACTCTACAGGCTGTAATGGATGCTGCCAATTGTAATGTCCTGTGGAATCAGGCACCATGAGTTGGTAATAGACTCTCACTCCACATTCTCCCAACCAAGGGAATTGTATGTATCTGGAAGGAATACCCTCAAATATACATAACTTAATTCTATTGAAAGAGAAATAAAGCAATATTTCTATCTCAGACCAGAAAAAATCCAGCTTGCCTTGGGGATCCACGGGGGCTTTTCTTCTGTCCTATCACGGTGCAGGTCATCCACCGCAACCTCAGGGAGAGCTGGAGGGACACAGAGTAACTGTCAGGACACTGGTGATGCGGCTCAGGAATTACTCAGGGGCTTTCTTCTCGATGAGGACATGGGGTGGTGTGTATGGATGTGGGAGGTTAGTAAGTGTGGGCTGAGCTGGTGTTGGGCCATCCTCTTTGGGGGATGAAGGAAGGCAAAGGACAAGAGGAAGGAAATGAAAACAGAGCTTTGGCTTTCTAGCTAAGGGGAGCCTCATCAGAAGGGAAGGGTCGATCTAAAAAATGGTAAACACTATAATGCATGCTCTGTTTCAATGACACAGACCCATGACCCATCCTGCCTCTTTTGAGCTTCTGCTAAATTGCCACTGTCTCTTGATTCTTCCCAGATCACTCTTTCCCCAGCATCCACAATGCCAGCTACTGCATTTATCATGTCTTCTGTTGTATGATATTTTATACTTGATTAACAGCAACCTCCATTAAAGGACTGAATTCAATCCTAGACAAAATATGCTATATTTATTCACTAATCACTTGTCTTAAAGAAAATCAAATACACAAGATTTGACAAAACTGAAATCCTACCATTTAGATACAGCCACTATCAATCGTATCATATTTTTCTCCCAGTCTTTGTTTTCTATACAATGTACGTATGCCCACTGAGTCAGGGGCTCTCCATACTCTAGGGAGCTGTTCCATAAGTGGGACACTTCGTTATGAAGAGGGAGCCCGGACTGAGCACAGCCTGTCTCTAACCCAGCTGCGCAGGAGAAGTGTACAGGCTAACAGTCAGGTTCCACTTTGAGTCCTTGGGTGTGGGCTACAGGAATTGACCAATTCTAAGGCTTATGGTAATGTTATCCAATACAATAAAATAGCTCCCTGATTCTTATCTGCTTTTGGCCTTGTTTAAGCAATGACACCAGCACTGACAGATATGACCTGTACTGTATACATGGGGTCTCACACCTCTCAGAATCTGGGAGCTGACCAGGAGAATGCAGGTCCTGAGGTGAATTTCACATTAATGACTGTGCCAAAGTCAACTGATAAGTCCACCCATAGCTGCCCTGGATTCTGTGACCACTAAGGCCACCTGATGGGCAAGGTCTGGACCTTTGGAGATGCTAGGACTTCCAGCCAAGGATACGGATGCAGGGACTCCCTTGCTCCATGACTGAGGATCCCTTGGCTGAGTGGTAAGTGCAGGTCAGGGATCCAGAGCACCCACATTGGGACCCACCCCTGGGTTCTCAGTTTGGCTTTTCCACTTAGGAGGTCAAGAGCTGAGAACATTTATCTCTGCACCATCTCCTTCTGAGGAAAAGGAATATTAACCAAATCTGGGCAACAGCTGTGTTGAGGGAAGAACAAGGTAGTGTACAGACAGTGTGCAGTGGTGACGAGCTTTGTTGACAGGTGAATTGTGCTGTGTAAGAGGGAAAGATCTCCTGAGGAAACACACACACGCTCACGCATGCAGGTTCACAATCACACCACATAGGCTCACACATGGACCCCACCCCAACCCTGATACACACAAACCCACATCATCTAAATGATGCAGCTACTTCCAGGGCCATAGAACTTGGGCATGGCTCTTTACTGGGAAATCACTCTCTAGCTCTACACCCCCAGCCCTCATCCCTGTAGGGACCCTGAATCAGGGTGTCTCTCCAAGCAAAGCCAGCAAGAGAGTCCCACCTTCTTCATCATCTAGATTGTTCCTCAGCACAGGGGTGAACTCTGAATACATACCGTTTTTGTTTGCTGTCCAATCCACCTGTGATTAGAGAAGAGAAAACAGTGTAAGGATCTCAGCATCCTGTGCTCTGTGGACACAGGTATTTCATCTCTTTTTTTGTCCTCAGAAAACCAAATGGGAAACTGTTGTTGAGCCAATGGCCCCAAAAGAAACCAGAGAAGACAGCTGTGGGAAAGGCTGGAGCTTTGCCTGGAAGATCTCTCAGGTCCACTTTCAGGAGCAAATACAAAAGTCTATTTCAAGGAGGGAAATTTTCTGCTGAGGAAAGTGTGTCTGACTCTACAGTTTCTAACTGATGTTGCCATTTTTTAAATGGCCTTTTGAATGAGTTATCTGTTGGGAAAGACCTTCAATCAGCATCCATCCAACCAAGCAAAATTGTATACATCAGCTGTCTTGAACATTGTGGATCTTCATATCTGAAATCAATTGGAAAAGAAAGAAATGAAGCAAACTTTTAATCTCTGATAAATAAGGGGAGCTTACCCTGGAGGTAGCAGGAGCCACTTTAATTGTCCTCACATGGGGCAGTTTCTCCAACAGGTCCTCAGGGGGCTCTAGGAGGACACAGAGTAAGTGTCAGGACACTGGTGATGCTGCTCAGGAATTACTCAGAGAGCCTCGTTAATGTGGACACAGGGTGGGAGTGTATGGATGCAGGTGGTTACTGAGTGTGGACTGAGGTGCTGTTGGACAAACCTCCCTGGTGGGTGGAGGAAGGCAAAGGGGAGGAACATTTCAGAAATGAGGAAGAGAACCTTTAGCTTTCTAGCTGTAGGGAACCTAATCAATTTGAAAGTGTCAGTCTGAAAAAGCTTGAACACTAACATTGCACTATGTTTCAGTATAGAGTCCCACGGCCCCTCTGCCCATTTGAAAGTCCCTCCAAATCCCCCTTCTTCTTGAAATGTTACAAGACTCTTTCAGCTTCCTTCTAATCAAATATGTTGCTCCTTCATTCATCGTCCATTCTGTTGGATTGTTGACTTATTTTATTGTGATGAAATATACATATTTATATATGTATATTTACATAATTTTCATAATTTTGAAGTATACAGTTCACTAGCATTTCTTACTTTCACAATGCTGTGTACCCATCAACACAATCTACATCTTAATCTTTTTCATCATTTCAACGTAACCTCTGTACCCATTAAATCATAATCCACCTTACTCCTGCCTCCTGACCTTGGTCATTTCTACTTCCGGTGTCTGTGAGTTTGCCTACACTAGGTACCTCATACAAGTGGAATCATATAATATTTGTCTTTCTGCGCCTGCCTTATTTCACTAACAATAATATATTTTTTATATTATTTGGATCATTCATTTTGTAGCATAAGTCAATCTTTAATTCCTTTTTATGGTTGAAAATTATTCCATTCTGTGTATATATCACATTTTATTTATCCATTCATCACCTCATGGACTTTGGATTGTTTCTATCTTTGGGCTACTAAGAATAATGCGACTATGAACATTAGTGTACACATTTCTGTATGGCACCATAATGGTGACAAATAATATTGTACATATTTCAAATATCATTGAATATAACAACACAAGGTGTGACTCTGAGGTGAACTATGGACTTTTCATTAGTAAAAATATACTTACATTGTTTCACTAATTGTAACAAATGTACTTCACCTATGCTATATATTATTAATAGCTGAAACTGGAGTGACAGGATACAGGAATTTTCTGTATTGCATGTACAACTTTTATGTCAATATAATCCTGTTCTAAATAATGTCTAATAATTTAAAGAAATCTCAAAACATGGTTTCAGGGCGGGATGTGTTGTTGCTGACGTTCAAAAATCAGCTAATGTCTAAACCATAACTAGAGACCATCTTCCCTCTTAAACATGAACCAAATGTTGAATTTTAAATGCATGTTTACTTCCATGGTTAAAACAGTACCAGCTGGCTTAGTTAAGTTTCAATTTGAACACATGGAATAAAAGAAGAATACTGCTTAATATTTCATAGCTTTTTCTTCAATATTAGGCACGGAATCAACTAGAATAATTATTCTTGAGTGAACCGAATGAGACATTTTCCACAGTACCTTCAGCTGGGTCATTTATAGGGTGCATCCTAAAATGTGGCCGGATGCGGATCTTTTTCAGCCAGCCTGGGGTTGATATTCTTGACCTCTGATGAGTGTTTCTTCTTCTCGCATTCTGGGAGCAGCATCCTGGGAAATGCATTACAATAGAGACAACTATTGACATCTTGCTGGCAGAAGACCATGGGGAAATTAGCAATAATTTATTCACAGTTCAATCCTTTGGTCCCTTTCCTCACCAGCGGCCCAGCAGAGCCTCCTGAATCAAAGTTGGACTTAGGAAGATCTTGCAGTTTGGTATGCAGTGAAAACACCCAACAGACAGGTTTTGTGGGCAAATATCTTTATTTAACTGAGAATGTCTAGAAACTCAGCAAACCATTGGGACCATGACTGATGGACTGGATTCAAATCCCGTTTAGAAGAAGCATGTACTTGGGAAAGATATGTAGATCCCTCTTTGCCTCAGTTCCCTGTTCTGAGATGTAGGAATGTTAATATGGCCTAAGTTTAGCATTATGTCATGTGTCCAAAAATGATTGAATATAGGTAAAATGTTTGAAAAATAAAGGACCGGTGCTTCACAAATGCGCTATAAGTGTTCAATCCTGAATGATGGCAAGAAGAAGCTGGACATTTCGTAGCTGTTGAAAGCAGAGAAGTGATTTGACGGCTCCAAGTAAAGGGGGATTCAAGCTTACTCTTCAGCTTTTTCATGGGAACAATGCTTTACAGCTCATGGAGAATATCCATTATCATGTCTGACACCCAGCCCTGTTGGGGGTGAAGGGGAGGGCAAAGTGGGGGCTGTAACCCATATGTTATGGTGGAGGGTGTGGAAATTTAGAGATAAGTGACTGTCCAAGAATCACAACCATGATGAATGATGGATCTGTGACAGGACAGACCCCTGGACCCCTGAGCCAGGAGTTCCCCTCACTCTCTCTCTCAAATTCTCCTGCCCCAATTTTTCTGTGGGTGAGAGCTGATGCCCTGGAGGAGCTGCCTGAGCCTAGAAAAGAACCCAAATCCTTACCCTACTTTTCGTCTCTATATTTCAATCCCTCATTCAAAATACATCAGTTTCTTATGAACAAAGCTCCCCTGAAGGACCACAGGAATTCCAACTGTGTCCGTTCTCCCCAGCCTCTTCATACCGTCAACTATCTCACAAGCATCCTTCACAATGACCAGCTCACCATGCTGAGTGACCAGTGGTCTGTTACATTCCTAGGTTGCCTCAGAGCTCAAAACCTCTAAGCAAAAGGCCACATGATGGCTCTACCAAGAATCAGCTTCCCTTCAATTGACCAAGTTTGGATGAATAGTTACCATGAATTAACTGGGGAGGTGGCCATCTCTGCTGGGCTTTGGTGGCTTAGTTAAGTGTGTGATGCTCAAAGTCTCACTGACAATTGATCTGAGCACCCATTCGAGCAGCCTGGACCAAGGGCTTGCTAAGAATGGGCAAGCGTTCAAGTCTTTCCTCACTAATATTCTGGCTCTATAAACTCATCATTTTCTAGACCCTGTAGTGGAAGGCAATAGAATCCCACATTCTTTTTGAAAGTCATCTCCATACTCAGAGGCTGGAGACCCCACCCCAGGATTCTCCTTGAGAATCACCAGACAGACCCTCCTTCCCTCAGTGACCAAATGTTCATTCCACTAATGTGATGGCACTGGCCCTTCTCACCAAACTCCCTGGCAGCCGCCAAACAGCCAGTGATCTTGTCCACAGCAACCCATGGAAATCCAACCAGTGAATCCCAGGTTCTTTCCTTTATAAAACTCTCTGGATTTAGACCTTGAATATTTGGTTTCAGATTGACAGCTACATTTAGAAGAGCTGAGCTGTAATTCCCCTTTCCTCCTATAATGACCATTGCTGAGGAGATATGAAGATTCTCCTGCTTCAGTAAAAGCATAATGAGTGAGTTCCCTTTATCTGTTCTCTGGTAGAGTGTGTACAAAATTGGCATTTGGAGATAGTATGTTTTTCTAAATTTAGGAAAATATTTAAGGCAGCTGGCTTGATAGAAGAATCAAAAATATAACTTAAGTAATATAACAAACTATAAAATATATTTATAACTGTAGATAAATGTGGTAGAAATCAAAAAAGAAAACAAAAAAGATGAGGAACATATATCAGTAAAAGTTAACCAGCACATTTGAAGGAACAGCCTTCAGAGGATGAATATGAACCTACCTCCAGAACAATTCAGATTGTCCATTTTCAAAGTCTCAAGGGGTGAGAGTGAGAGCTTCTCATCCGTCACCGTATGTGAACCTCTCAGTTCACAGAATGGCAGTTGGAATGGAATGCCAAGATGTGCATTATCATATTACCATAGTGACAGGTCACAATAGAACTTTCAGAATGAACTGGACTCTGCACAGGATGGGTCCAACTGCTGTTGTCTAGAAAGTGTGTTTCCAAGGACAAGTTTGGCTCTTCAGAGTAAACATTTTATTTCCGAAGTTGAATCTCAGGCGCACAATTTACTCTCTCATTAAGAAAATAATTTATATGGGAGAAAATGATCTGCCCCCCCAAATACAGTTGATAGTGCACATTTCAGGGTGAAGATGGACAAAGGTAACACGTTGAGAATAAAAAGAGGTTCTATTCTTGACTGAAATATCATCCTGTTGCTGAACGCAAGTCCATGTGCCTGACAAACAGTGAGGCCAAACAATACCAACATGTCGAGCTTGGAGCATTGCAGCAGAGAAAGGTTTACTGCAGGGCCATGTGAGGAGATGGGCGGCTCATGCCTTAGAAAACCCTGAACTCCCCAAAAGCTTTCAGCAAAGCCCTTTCATGGGAAAGGTAAGGGAGGGGTGTGGTTAGTTGCTTCAAACTTCTAAGGTCAGATCCTCTTTTCTTGAGGTCAGGTCATGGTCAGGTCACGATGTTCCTGTAAGCCTCCATCAAAACAAATGTTACTCTCTGTACTGACAAGAAAGGGCAAGGTCCCGAGGCTCAACTCTTGCTCTCCAGAGTCCAGGTCCTGGCCAAGAGGAGGGGGTCTGTGTGCAGGCTGGTTACCCTGCCCGGGAGTGTCCGTCCATCAACCAGTCTGGGTTCTCCCACCAGTGCCCAGGCCTGCTTGAAGAAGCAGATCTCAGGTGGCGGTGCCCTCCAGGCCAGGTCCCCAGACCCTGCCCAGCCTTCATCACTGAGGGAGCCAGGCGCCCAGGACCCCGCCGGCCCTCAGGCTTTTCCTTTAAACTGGAGAGAATCATTTGTAGCAAATACCAGTCAGGTGAATTCCCAGCTGCCAACAACTGCCCTTTGACGAGAACAGCCCAACCACAGAGGCGGACCTGAAGTAATGATGTGCAAAGTCCTTGCAGCTGAACCTTGACCTCTGGCCTCTTCCTGGGGTGGACAACTGATCAAAGCTGGACCAAGTTTTGAAACTTGAGCAGAGAGTCTGAAGCCGGTTGAAGCTCTTACCTGGATGACAGTGTCCGTGTACTCCAGGTGCTGAGGCCTCTGTGCACCACGACCCATGGGGACCGCTGCTGCCATTAGGTCGCTGAGGCAGGGACGGGGGGTAGGTTCACGCCTGCCCAGCCCCTATTACAATCTCCACCCATTTCTACTCTTCCTCCCCACACTTTTCTAGGTAAAATAATTTAAAATGTAAGATTTAATCTTATTATAAACAAAGTTAAGTTTTCATGTCTAATGTCCAGTTGTATTCTTAGTGTCCTATAAATTCGGTTTTTCTCCTCACAGAAATTAATATTTTTGCCACGTATTGCAAGTATATTTCCAATTTGTCACTGTCTTTTTATCAGTTACTCTTACTTTTATCATGAAGACATTTATTTTATTTTCAAAAATCAGTAATTCAAATATTTTTATTTGTTACTTTTGGCTGTGAGAAAGGTAAGGAGGAAGAATAGTATGACTAATATTCATATTAAGGACTAAATACTCCTTTAAGAAAATATTTTACTAATTAGGAAAATAACTACAGGTTATGTTACATTAGTTCTGCCTTCAAGGTGCCCACACTCTAGTGCCATGAAGATATAAATCAAATTTAGAGCCCAATAATAATAAATAGCTCAATCCAGGTGACTTGTAACACCCATTGCAATGTTTGCACTTCAAACTGTTTTATGTGATTCCCTAATTATATTATATGGTAACCTAATAAATGATCTCAAATCCATTAGATAAAAGGCATGATAAAAAATTAAGAAATAGACTTAGTAAAATAAAGGGTACCATGGCAAAATAATGTGTTTCCCTTGATTTATAAACCCGTTAATCCTGAATGAACATTTTGGTAACATTTCATCTGGTTTGTGAGTCCATTTTACAAGTATAAGCAGTTCACTTGGAGGAATTTTGTTGATTCCTGCTGGGTTTAAAACTTCAGTTAAGTGACTACCATTCTATTTCTCACGAGAGCTAGCTTAACTCCTTCCATTTTTCTTCATAATTCTCATCTTTGAGAGCAGGAACATGTTGGTTGGAATAATTTTGCATCCCAGTAGGAGCAATTATACATTTTCTCATGTGATTGATACTGCACGCAAGTCTATTGGTGATCAGTAACCTGTGCCTTGTAATTCCTTTAATTTCATTTATATTCAGCTGGGAAAGGAGCCAGATTTCTCCTGGCTTCCACACACTCGCTGATGGTTAGACAATAAATAAGATTTTTATTTTCCTTCCTGTACTTGTAGGCTTGTCGGCTATAACACTTTCTTCTTTTTGCAGCATTTTCTGTCACTATCTTTATTTTTAAATTAAGTGTATTTTATTTTGTGCAAAGTACCCCTTCAGCTTCAACAGAGAAGTTTCACTCTGCAGTATTTTTGTTACTATTCAGTCATATTATTTTAAACTTTATTATTTCTTCTTTCATCTAAGGGTTACTTACAAGAGTAAGTTTATTTCTCCCTAACTTCAGATGTGGTTGTTCCTTAGTAATCCCTTTATATCAAATACCAGCTTAATTGCGTTCTGGTCAAGAATGTGTTCTTTAGGATACTGGTTCTGGGAATATAATAAAACTTGCTTTATTACCTTGTAGCTGATTAATTTTTATGGATATGCTATGTTTGCTTGAAAATGATATGCATTCTACATTTGTTAGGTGTCATGTTCTATCTATACTCATTATATCAAGATCTTGTTTAGTTTAAATCTTCTATATCTTTATCAATTCTTAACATCTTGTTAATATTCCTGGCTTGGATTTAAGTTTTTTTTTCTTCTTAGCATTTCTACATTGTTACATGTGTATATATGTGGTGCTATTATTAGATGCATACATATTTATAATTTATACTCAGTATGATTTTTATCATCCTGATGACTTTAATACTACTATTTAACATATTGTTTGTTTGACATGAACACAAATACATCATTGATATTTTAAATATTTGGTTTGCTTATAAATTTATGCTCTTTTAATTTCAAATTCTAAGTTTTTTGGGTTTTTTTAAATTTACTTAGGGCCTAAAACTTATCCCCTTGCAAAAAAGCATATAACTTTATTTTTAAATTGACTTATTGATTTTTTTTAACCTGGATTATTTCTTTGGCACATTTAATTTCATATATATTGATTCATTCTTACAATCTTATTTTACTTATTTAATGTTTTCTATTTATCTGATTTTCAACATTTGTTTTGTTGGTTAGCATGTAGGTACATATACTTGGGTGTGTGTGTGTGTGTGTGTGTGTGTGTGTGTGTTTTAGTGTAACTTTTCAATTTTGGATTGATTTCACTTATATACTACTCTAATTCCATTTCACACAACTATTTTATTTTTTTTGATTGAAGTATAGTTGATTTATAATGTGTTATTTTCTGACAATGTGATTTGGTTATATATATATATATATATATATATATATATATATATATATATATATGTATATATTCTTTTTAATATTCTTTTCCATTATCGTTTATTACAAGATATTGAATACAGTTCCCTGTGGTACACAATGTGTCCTTGTTGATTATCTATTTTATATATAGTAGTGTGTATATGTTAATCTCAAATTCCTCATTTATCCCTCCACTCCTCTCCCTGTTATCCCTTATGGTAACCATAAGTTTGTTTTCTAGGTCTGTGGGTCTATTTGTTTTGTAGATAAGTTAGTTTGTATCATTTTTTTTTCAGACTTCACAAATAAGCGATATCATATGATATTTGTCTTTTTCTGTCTGGCTTACTTCACTTAGTATGATAATCTCTAGGTCCACCCATGTTGCTGCAAATGGAATTATTTCATTCTTTTTTGTGGCTGAGTAGTATTTTATTGTATATATGTACATCTTCTTTATCCATTCATCTGTCGATGGACATTTAGGTTGCTTCCATGTCTTGGCTATTGTGAATAGTGCTGCTATGAACACAGAAGTGCATGTATCTTTTCAAATAGAGTTTCCTCCAGCTACATGCCCAGGAGTGGGATTGCTGGTCATATGATAGTTCTATTGTTTATTTTTTTAAGGAAACTCCATACAAGTTTCCATAGTGGCTGCACCAATTTATATTCTCACCAACAGTGTAGGAGGGTGCCCTTTTCTTCATACCCTCTCTAACATTTATTATTTGTAGAATTTTTTGATGATGGCCATTCTGACTGGTGTGAGGTGATATCTCATTGTAGTTTTGATTTGCATTTCTCTGATAATTGGTGAAGCTGAGCATCTTTTCATGTGCCTTTTGGCTATCTGTATGTCTTCTTTGGAGAAATGTCTATTTAGGTCTTCTGCCCATTTTTGGATTTGTTGTTGTTGTTGTTGTTGTTATGCATTGTACGAGCTGTTTGTATATTTTGGAAAGTAATCCCTTGTCAGCCGAATTGTTGGCAAATATGTCCTCCCATTCCATAGGTTGTCTTTTCATTTTGTTTATGTTTTCCTTTGCTGAGCAAAACTTATAAGTTTGATTGTGTTCTGTTTGTTTGTTTGTGCTTTTATTTCTATTGCCTTGGGAGACTGACCTAAGAAAACATTGGTATAATTTATGTCAGAAAATATTTTGCCTAAGTTCTCTTCAAGGAGTTTTATTCTGTGATGTCTTATATTTAAGTCTTTAAACCATTTTGAATTTATTTTGGTGTAGGGTGTGAGGGTGTGTTCTAACTTTATTGATTTACATGCAGCTGTCAAACTTCCCCAACACCACTTGCAGAGAGACTGTCCTTTTCCCATTTTATATTCTCGCCTCCTTTGTCAGAGATTAATTGACTATAGGTGTGTGGGTTTATTTCTGGGCTCTCTATTCTGTTCCACTGACCCATATGTCTGTTTTTGTGCCAACACCACACCGTTTTGTTTACTGTAGCTTTGTAGTATTGTCTGAAGTCTGGGAGAGTTACGCCTCCCGCTTTGTTGTTTTTCCTTAGGATTGCTTTGGCAATTCTGGGTCTTTCATGGTTCCATATAAATTTTAGCATTATTTGTTCTGGTTCTGTGAAAAATGCCATTGGTAATTTGATAGGGGCTGCATCAAATCTGTAGATTGCTTTGGGCAGTATGGCCATTTTAACAATATTAGTTCTTCCAATCCAAGAACATGGCATATCTTTTCATTTCTTTGAATGATCTTCAAATTCCTTTACAGTTCTCAGAATATAGGTCTTTCACCTCCTTGGTCAGCTTTATTCCTAAGTATTTTTCTTTTTATATGATTTTCAAAGAGATTTTTTATTAACTTTCCCTTTCTGATATTTCATTATTAGTGTAAAGAAATGCAACAGATTTCTGTATGTTAATCCTGTATCATGCTACCTTGCTAAATTAATTTATCAGTTCTTGCAGTTTTGGTCACACTATTTTAGATATTATATACTGTTTTTATCTTACAATGGCTACTTTCTAAAATAGTACATGTTAAAATGTTAATTATTACTTTCCAAATTATATAATAAATCCAGAATTCTTTAATTCCAATATTTTATCCTGACATAGTTTTTACTTTACTTCTGCAATACAGTAAGCCCCCTACATATGAACCTTCAAGTTGCAAACTTTCAAAGATGCAAACGTGTGTTCGCATGTCCAATCATGTAAGTTACTTCATGTGTCTGGCTTCCATTGTCACGTGCATGCGTCCTCTACAAGTGGTTGTGCTTTTGTGTATTTTACTGTACAGTACTGTATACAGTATAATAATACAGTATCTTTATTTCAAGCCCAGGATGTTTGGAAGCAAGCGTAAAAGCAATGGTATATAGCTGTTGTATTAGTTGGGTACCTAGGCTAACTTTGATGGACTTAACGAGCAAATTGGACTTATGAATGAGCTCTCAGAATGGAACTCATTCATATGTAGGGGACTTACTATAATTTATAAGTATAAGCATTAGATGTAAATGTTATATTTTCATATACTCACAAATAGCTTTGACCAACATGATTACATTTTCAATATTAATTCTTGTGTTAAAAAACATTATTTGATAGAGTAAATTTGAAGATGTAATTGGCTTTATTCAATGATTCATGAATTGGGCAGCATCCCATCTAGCAAGCAGAAAGGAGCTCTGAGGATCTGTACAAAATGGAAGGCTTTTATACACAGAAGGGGGCAAAAAGAAGTTTCTAACAAAGTATTATTTCAAGCAAGGTCACCTTTTTGGGGGGGATGTCACCTGTCTATGAGGCAGATTATCTCACTGGAACTAACCAGGTAATTCCAGAGTAACTGGTTAAAGTCACATCCCTGGAAGAGGCTGCAACTGTTAGTTATTAAGTCTATGATTAAGACCTATGATTCTTTGGATCTTCTTGTGGGTAACCTACGTCTCTCCCATGCCTTCAAACACCTGTCCTCCCAAAAAGCCCAGATCTGTACCTTGGGTCCAGACCCGTCTACCAGGCCCCTCTAAAGCACTGAAGATGAAGTAAGATCCTCTCGCCACCCCCAATCCCTTTCTACTGTGCTCTGTATCTCTCAAAAAGATGCAGCTGTAAACTGTCACCCACGCTTGCTGCCCTCTCTTTTCTAACTGGTCACCAGGCCTCACCCATTCTCTCTCAGATCTGCAAAATCCAGTCCCACCTTTTATAACTTAAGTGGGACCCTCAGATTACAACTCAGCCTGCACCAAATCAACTGCCTTCCACATGGAGGTCCGAGTGAGCCTCTGAACCACAAGTCCATCTCAGTCTTCTTTGGTGTTTCCCACAGCCTTCAGGATAAACACCCAAACTTCTGACAGGACAAACAAGGCCCCCTTCTCTTGGGCCCCACTAACTTTCCAGTATCAACTCTCATTTCTTTCCCAAACCCTGAGTTCCAGTCCTGTACATTAGTTTTGCCATATTTTCTTATATTTCTCAAACATCAACACACACTGCTCTCTCCTGCCACCCCAGGAGCTTCTACATATCCTTAGAAAGGATGGCACCTCCTCCAAGAAGCCTACCCTGAACTTTCCCTTCCAAGATTCTGTGCTCTGCAAAGGGGAAAGATCGGGGGGAGGGATACATTAGGAGTTTGGCATTAACATAGACACACGACTCTATATAAAACAGATCATCAACAAGGACCTACTGCATAGCACAGGGAACTCTACTCTATATCCTGTAACAAACTTTACAGGAAAAGAATCTGAAAAAGAATGGATACATGAATAACTAAATCACTTTGCTGTACACCTGAAACTAACACAATATTGTACATCAACTAACCTCCAATATAAAATAATAATTAAATTTAAAAAAAGATTCTATGCTCTATAGCACCAGAACTCACTTCTTCCAGAGCACTGACTACTGTGCTTGTGTTTACCTGCCGCCCAGTAGAAGGGGAGATTACCTAGGGCAGAAGCATCGTCTCCAGCAGCCCTTGGTTCTGACAACTCATTCAAGTGCCAGGCTACTTTACACACATAACCTGCTTAATTCATTCTAAGAACCCACAGAAAGAGTGGTTATTAATGTCATTTTACAAGTGTGGGGATTGTAGTCCATAAGAAACCTGCCCAGGCCACAGACAGCATAAGCCCTGGAATTCAAACCCTAAGCTGCCTTCACACCAGTGAGCTTTGCACTATCTGATACGACTATTGAAAAAAAATTTTTTTCCTGAACCCTGTTTTAATGGAAAGGAAATGAAGCTGGGATATATCCATTTCCTAATCGCTTTGGTGTGTACCAGGCAAAGTCATTCAACAGACCAGGAAACATCTGTGCAACAATTAACGATGCTCCAAACTGTGCTAAGTGTTCTACTTTGTAGAGTCTAGAAGCATTAATACAGTGCATCCTTGTAACCACCACAGAGACTGGGACCTGTTAAGCCCACGCTACAGATGAGAACACTGAGACCTAGAAGCCTTAAGGCACTCGGCCGGGGTCACCGAGCTGGCAGGAGTCCTAGGCCACACGCCCCGTCTAGTGCACGCACACCCGGGCACTGGGCACTGGTTCTAGTGCCCACCCTCCACCTTGCACCATCAAAAACCCCGCTTCTCAGCGCCAACACGAGGGGCCCTGGAAGCGGGAAGTACAAACCTGTCTCGACAAGCCGTGGCTGGAAGAAGCTCTGGATACAAATCAGGGGCAGCGGGTGCTCAGGAGCAGCGCCAAGTGCACCCCGCGGAGGCGGTCGGCCTTAAGTCCGGCGGGGCATCCCGCAGGGAAGCGTGCACAGAGGGCAGAGGCACCAAGTCCTGCAGCGCGCACAGGTCCTCAGAGCGCGGAAAGAAGTCGGCCGCGCTGTCCCGGCACAGCTTCACCGAGTGATCATGGCCCAAGCACGGCCTCGGGAACGCTGGCTGCGGACACGATGGCCACACCCGCCTGGGGGCCCCGGCCCCTCGGGCGCCCACCGCCCGGCGGCTGCGGCCCCGCAGCCTGCGCAGGACCGGCGTCGCAGCCAGAAGACATAGGGCCACGGGCCCCAGCTACGCCGACCCCCCCATGCCGCGCTCCAGAGACCCCGCGCGGCCCGGTGTTGGCGCAGGCATCTAGGGCCTCCATGCCACGGAGCTGGGGTTTACGTCAGCGGGTGGGACCGTTGGGGCGGGGCTCGAGGACGTCAGCACGCTCGCCGTGCGCCCGCACGCAGCCCTGTCTCCCATGGTGACGCGGCCTGAAGAGTAGGGGCTTGAGCTCTGAGACGAAGGCAGCGCGAAACATACGAGGTGTGGAGACTTTGGGGTTTCCAAAAAGCGTTTGCTGACTCATCCAAACAAAACTGAGACCGGTTGTATCAACGCATTTTAAAAGTAAACTCCCGTAAGTGTCTGTGCTCCCCCCACCCAGGAGAGAGCCTGCACTCCGTGAGGGACACACGAAAGGCTGAGTGAACGTCTGCCTGTGGTCCCTTACCTGGTGCACGGGTGTGTGAATTTATGCGGAGAGCTCTTAATTTCTGTAGTTTCTGCTAATTTGACACGGTAGTTGGCAAATGGTGACGTGTTCCATGCATTCAGGACATGATCGTGGTTACTAATAATCACTTTGTTTGGTACTGACAACTCCACAGAGAATTTACTACTGAATATCCACTTTCCAGAAGAGAAACTGAGGCGTAGGAAGTGAAGTGACTGAGTAAGAGTAAGGACTCAGACAACTGGTGTTAGTAAATTAACCCTGCAAGGAGGCCGTTAGCCTGCGGTGGCTCTAGTGATGCGGCCGCCTATGTAAACCAACAAAAATCTAAGTCTGTCAACGCCTCAGGGTGGCGAACACTGCTGAGGACAACGAGTCACAAATCACCAACTAGGCTTTAAAGTTATAACAAGTCAGTCATTACCTTGCTTTGCTTCTGCCCTTTTAAAATAAACATCTCTGCAGCTCCTGTGGCTGGAGTGCTCCTCACCATTTCCGCTTTGGTGGTGCCTGAATTGAATCTATTTTTGCTCACGTAAAGTCTTATTTTAAATATGCCTCAGTTTGTCTTTTAACATTGGTCGTAGAAGTTGGATTTCTGTCCAGTTTCTAGAACAGTGGTCGTTCTCTGGTCAGGCCTTAGGCGTTATGCATACAACGTTCCTCTTCTACCACCACCTTCTGGATGCCTCCACCCACTACCAGCTCCCGCGTATCAGATCCCCTAGATGTGGTCAGAAATGGCTTTCACATGCAGCATGCTCACATTATAATATCGCAGACACTCCTCCGTCCTCCAGCCAGCGTGTGAACTGAAACATTACCATTCCTGTTGAAGAGCCTGCTGCGACCACTTTCCCAAACACAGCCACTCCCCAGCTGACCCTGGGTAACCACTCTTCTGAACTTGGTCTCCATCACTGCATGGATGTCTTTCTATTTAGGCTACATTTTTAAGTATTCTTAAACCTCATATAGTATTCTACTATGTTTTGTCTTCTTACTTGCTTTTTTTAGTGTTATCTTTGCTAGGTTCATCCATGCTGACACATAAAGATCTGTCTAGTTCATGTACTTTCCTCACAATGTAGGATTCCCATGTAGGGAAGTACAATAATTTATATGTGCATTTTCCTGTTGATGGACATTTAAATTGTTTCCAATTTTCAGTATGATTTCTGTTTTAAAATATTTTTATATACTTTCTAAAGGTCACTTTACATTTACTGTTATTACAAAATATTGCCTATATTCCCTGTGTTGTACAATACATCTTTGAGCCTATCGTACACCCAGTAGTTTACATCTCTCACTTCCCCACCCCGTATTGCCCCCTCCTCCCCCTCCACACTGGCAACCATTAGTTTGTTCTCTATATCTGTGTCTCCCCTTCTTTTTGTTATATTCGGTAGATTGCTGTACTTTTTAGATTCCATATATAGGTGATATCCTACAGTGTTTGTTTTTGTTTGACTTATTTCACTTACCACAATGTCCTCCAAGTCCATCTATGTTGCCGCAAATGGCAACATTTCTTTCTTTTTTAAGGCTGAGTAGTATGCCATTGGTTTTATGTACCGCATCTTCTTTATCCATTCATCAGTTGATGACACTTAGGTTGCTTCCATATCTTGGTAATTGTAAATACTGATGCTCCGTACATTGGGGTGCATGTATCTTTTCAAATACATGTCTTTGAAAACACGTGTTTTTGTTCTTTTTGGATTTATACCCAGGAGGGGAGTTGCGAGGTCATATGGTAGTTCTACTTTTAGTTTTTGAGGACCCTCCATACTGTTGTCCACAGTGGCTGCACCAGTTTACATTCCGACCAACAGTGTACCAGGGTTCCGTTTTCTCTAAAAATTGTAAATTTTCCTCCTAGGGGTAATTGAGATGATAGTTGAATAATAACATAAGATCAGGCGAAGTCTAAAGGAATTTTAGACAAGCTGGATCGAGTAGGAAAACTTCTGTTCGCTGGCGTCTGAGTGTTAGAGAGACACCAAGACATGTGGGCCAAGTTGTGGAGAGAAGGGAAACACAGACGCAAGCTTGACACTTGGTGCAGCTTTTCTCCTTGGGGCATTTGCTGATTCAAATGTTACAGCGTAGGAGCTGAAAAGCCAAAGAGTTCAAAAGACTCTAACGACAGAAGCCAAACGGCAAGAACCGTTTTACATTGATAAACAGCATTTTAACTATGGAGAAGCAGAAAATGAAAAGAAAGAACTTTGCATTACATTTAATAAAAGTTTAGGGAGATCTTTGTGGTATATTAGTGAACTTATTTGTGGAAATTTAGCCATGTACATTGTGTTGGAGAGGCACCAAGAGTTCAAGAATTCTCACAATTTGAGTACACAGTTGCCTTACATGTAGGCATGGTGGCATCCATTTACATAACAATGATTTGGAGGATGTTGTGTTAGTCAGCTCTTGCTGTGATAATGCTTTGGAACAAATCACACCAAAGTCAGTTACATAAACAAGAATTTAGTTCTCTTGGACCTATGGGCTAGCTGCAGTGGCTCTCTTTTAGACCTCTAGATGGCTAGTTTTGCTCCGTGTTTTGGGTCAGTTTGAGGTCTGTCACACACCTCTTCGTCTGGAGCCCAACTGTGAGGCCGCAGCTCCCAGGCCCTGTCTTCTCTAAAAGTTCACTGAAACATAAGAGGTGAGCCCAACCGCACAAGCCCATTTAAGGCCTCTTCTGCTCATTTAAGGCCATCATGTCTGCTCATACTTCAGTGGCCAAAACATGTCACAGATCTAAGCTGTATTTAGAATATGTGTATTTGTTTAAAGTTGGGTGCTCTCACAGAAGAATATTGCATTTTGGACAGTGTTAGCTTAGCATTTCCCTTGGCATTTGCAAACGTGATAAACGTCGTGTGCACTTTTTCACCTTTGAGAACTTTTTGAAATTGTGGGACAATTTCTATGGGAAAAGAGGAAGGTACATTTTAGAACTCAACTCTAGTTATAGCAGTGTTGGGAGAAGAATTAATGAGATAGGGTCAATACAAATGAAAGATTTGGGATTCACATATTCATAATTAACATTAGCATTCTTCAGAACATTCCTGGAGAATTGTGATGCTTGCTTTACATGATTTTATCATAAATCATTATAATCTGACCAAGCCACTTCAGTAAAACATACATCATACAGTACATCGCATTTTAGTTTTTCCTACCACTGCACAACTTATCATCAGGCAGGAAAGGCTACATATGATATGGTTCCATTTATGCGAAATGTCCAGCAGTGGCAGATCCATACACACGGCAAATATTATACATTAGTGGTTGCCAGGGGTTTGGAACAGAGGGAAATAGGGAATGGCTCCTTAAAATGGGTGTAGGTTTCCTCGTGGGGTGATGAAAATGTTTTTCAGCTGGACAGCGGTGATAGTTGCACAACATTGGGACAGTACTAAATTCCACTGAATGGTACAGTGAATTGTAAAATGATCAAAATGGTGAATTTTGTGTTCTGTTCATTTTACTACAATAAAAAGGAGAAAGAATTAGGGAAAGACTTAGAGTTTGGGAAAGTAAGGTGAAGTGGTCAAGAAAAAGACAGCTCTACTGTTCAGTTTTCTCTCAGCTCTCCCAGTGCATTAATCCTCAGCAAAAAGTAGCCTGAACTTGTAGATGATAGTCATTCAACACAGTGCAGGGAAAAGTAAATAAAATAAAAGCCAACTCTTCTTCTTTAGCACATCTGTGAAAGGTTAACTTCCTGCTCAGCCACATGGACATTCATGAAGACGTTTCACTTCAGGTGTCCTCTACTTCAGTACTTTAGTCACAGCTCATTCACACATGTAGGCAACAGCATTCCTGGTTGTGATCAGCAGTGCTGGTTGTGATCAGTCTCATGAAAAGAAAAGGGAAAGAGGAAAAAGCCTCCACATTGACTTGGTGGTCTTGACAAAATGGATGCAGAAGACAGCTTGAGTGTCAAACTGGAAACTTATTTTCCTTTTCCTTTTCTTTTTATCTTTCCTATCAGGTCTTCTGCCCACTTCCCACCTGCTTCTTTCAAACAGGAGAGACACTAATTAGCTGCTTTTTTTTGTTTGTGCTAAAACAACTATTGTTTTGGGTTTCTTGTTGTTCGGTGAACATTTTTGTTTTTACTGCCAAATGAGCTTCGGTGGTTGGTGTAGGGAGTCTCTTGGGAACTTAACTTTTTCCAGTTTAAGTGGGAAAGCTTATTTGTTTGAATGGGCTTTTACTGGGTGCTTCAAGGTTTGCTCTTGGCTCTTTGATGGGGGACTGGATAGCACTGTGTTTCCTTTGAGGCTCCGATAAATAAAGGATCCTATGTCCTCCTGGGCACTTTGTGTTGATTTTGCTGTGTGTCCTCTCCAATAGCCAGATGCAGATTCCAGGAAAATGACATATAAATGAATAGAAGTAATCTAATATTTTTAGAATTTGCTTTGGCCATACTCCTGGTCTTATTCTACTTGTAGCAGATGGCTTTAAAGAGCATTAGCTATGTATATATTAAATATAATATAAATATACCAATATTAAATATTATATTGATATATAAATTTAATATGCTAATATTTATATTAATGTATAACAATTATGTATTATATTAATATATATTTTTGCCTAGCGTATATTATATACAAAATATATGGGTAATGAAATGTATTTATATGGTTAATATGTTCATAATATTAATAAGATATATCCTGTAATATTGATTATAAAACAATTATATCATAATATATAAATTATAAATATATATTTATATATATTATAAATATATAGTTATTATTATCTGATATAATACACTAGAGTTCATATATTCTATATAACACAATACGTAATGTATTAGTATAAGACAATTATATTATGTAATATAAATATAATACATCTATAAAACTATATACATTTTAATTGTACATTACACATACAAGTATGTATAGCTATTTATAATTTTATTTACATAGGAATCTGTTCATCCTAACAATTGATGTAAAAATATGCAATATTTTCAATCAAATGGGCCTTAAGCTCACTACCTACACATAACTACTTTTATAATCGTGAGCCCTGTCTAACTCATGCTTCCATATCTCTCAACCTGCTTTTCTACACATGCACATAGACGACACACATTGATACACGATATATATGTATACTACCAGTTTTCAGTTCAATGTATATAACTATATAATATATATAATTATATTCCTGTGTATGTATACAAATATAAATCAAAGGTATGTGTATAGGTATGTATTTCATAGTTTATATAACTATATCATACAAATAATGTATGTGTATATAAATACCTGACTATATACATACATACACAGAAATATACTTATTTAAACAAAAGGGACCTAAATAAACATAGTTCTCTAAGAATAAAACTAGTTATGTCTCACTGTTTCAATAAGAGTTTATAGTTTTCTACTGTATGTGCTTCTATAATTGTTATGAACAATTCCCATTTGTTGAATGTTAAGTTGTTTTAATTTTTTGCCATTATTAATGAAGCTCTAAAGAATACGGTGGGCAAGATGACTTGAAAAACTCTCCTGAAGGAAAAGGGTTAGGTATGCTAGGTTAAATGTACACAACTTATTTTTAAGTGCGTGGTTGATTTTTGAAGTATGCAGTAGAAATTTCCAGGACCCATGAAAGAAGGGTGGTACATGTGTGAGAGTTATAGCTATATTAGGAGTGGGTTGAAGATCTTGATAGCTTAGAACAGAAGCTGGAAATCCTGTTTTTATGGAGCCAAGTGGCAAATATTTTAGGCTTTGTAGACCAAAGAGCAAAATTGAGGATATTATTTAGGTACTTAGGTAACCATTTAAAATGTTACCAGTTAAAATGTGAAAATTATTCATAGCTCACAGGCCATAGCAATAGGCTTGTGTCTGGATTTGTAATACAGGCCATAGTTTAGTGACACACCTGACATAGAGACTTGTTTATAAATGGCCATAACCACGTGAGAGGCAGGAGGTAAGACTCCATCCCTACTAGATGGGAAGTTAGAACTAAACCTATCTATCCCTAGTTTCACCTTCAATGAAAGGGTGTGCCAGGAGAAAAAAATATCTGTTGGCAAAGGGAGACTAAGACCAAATTCTCTTGGCCTCTGCTCTGGGTAGGAAACAGGTAGGAAATCTTGAGAATTCTGAACCCCAGATCTGTGTTCCCAGTGTTTGGGTTGCAAATTTATGTGCGGTCTTGCAAACAGAAGCTAAGAAATTAACTTAAAATGCTCCCAAATCGGTGGTATTCCAAACACAAAACTAAACCCTTTCTGGAGAGGTAGACCTTCAACACAGGCCTATAGCATTCCCACAGATAAAGTTTAGCTAAACATGAGCTCATGATCTAAATTTACACAATAATGAAGAAATCAGCTAGAAGTGGAGAGAATCAGCAAAAAACAATCAATACCAGAATTATATTCCCAAGGCCATCCATCAGATGTTGGAATAATCAGGTGCAAGGCAGAAAATATACATAAAACTAGAACTGAAACAAGGAACAAGGATGTTTTAAAAGACTGGGTAGGATCTTTAAAACATTTTTCAAGTACATGTCATTGATAAAGCTAAAAACTCGAAGGTTGTGTAATACAGCAGATTAATCATGGAGAAGTGTGAATTTATGCTGTTTTTAAAAATATGGCAGGTCAGATTTTCTGCCTAATTACATAAGTAGATTTAGCTTTAAAAAATACACATTACTTTAAAGACTTATTGGCTGTAAAATAAGTTAAGGTTATGTCAAAGGGCTTCTCTCCAAAGAAAAGTGAGAAGTAGCAAAACACAGAAAGTCGAGGGGAAAACATGTCAATATATACATTGCGGTAGGGTGAACTAAGCCTTAGGCTAGCAACAGTGTGGACGAGCTGACCCTTAGATACTTACAACTAATCTGGAATCTTCAAAAAGTTCAAGTATTTATAACTAAAAAGATTTCTTAAAATTAATAACCAAGTGTTTTAATTGACATCAGAAGAGTAAAACAATAAACCCTGAGAACATAGAAAAATAGATAATAAATATATGAGCAGAACTTAATAAAACAGAAAAAAGTATAAAATTGAGGTGATTTAGTAAGTCAAAAGAATATTCTTTGAAAAGATTTAAAAAACACACTTTGATTAAGCAAAACAAAAACATAAGTAAATAATATACAGAAAGAATCAGGACAATGTTAGAGCAGAGAATATATGAAATGCCAGTAAATTTGAACATTTCTGTAAAGTGGACAATTTCCTAGATACTAAAGTTTACCAAAACTGACACAAGAGGAAATTTATAGCTGGAGTTCTTTCACCAGTAAAGGAATTATGTCAATAGTTTACAATCTTTCACCAAGAAAATACCAGACCCAGCCAGATCATTTGGGAGGTGAATTCTATGGAACTTCTATTAAACAGATAACATCAATATGAACAAAGAAAAACTTCTAGAGATAGTGAAGGAAGAATTCTCCTTTATTCATCTTATGAAGTCTATAAAATCCTAATACTGAAAATAGATTAGGACTGTAAGGAAAAAGAAATTTACAGGTCAAATTTACTTGTAAATATAAAAGCAAAAATTTTAAACTATGATATTAGCTACCCAAGTTCACTAGAGTAAGAAAAAGCATGAGCAAGTTAGGTAATCCAATGAATGAAAAGGTAGTTTAATGTCAAGGATATATATCAATAGATTGAAAACACCACATTTTATTTCTTTCATCTGTCTCTTTAAAAAATGATAAGTGGGGCTTCCCTGGTGGCGCAGTGGTTGAGAGTCCGCCTGCCGATGCAGGGGACACGGGTTCGTGCCCCGGTCTGGGAAGATCCCACATGCCGCAGAGCGGCTAGGCCCGTGAGCCATGGCTGCTGAGCCTGCGCATCCGGAGCCTGTGCTCTGCAAGGGGAGAGGCCACAACAGTGAGAGGCCCGCCTACCGCAAAAAAAAAAAAAAAAATGATAAGTACTTATATTGATCTCTCTTGTACTAGGCACTGTGCTAAGTCACTTACATATTTACTCCTTTAAACTTTCTATCATCCCTGCGGGAAAGTTCTATTTTGCTTCCATTTCTTAGCTAAGACTCTAACCCCCAGGAAAGTGAAGCAACATTTGTAAGTTTTTGTGGATGGTCAGTGATGGGACCAGTACAGGAACATCCAAAGTCTGTGCTTGGAAACAGTGCCCCATGTTGACACTCACATTACAGATGAAAGGAAAGGAACCATGCACTTACCATATAGATTAAGTCTCACATTACAGGTTAAAGGAAAGGAACCATGCACTTACATTATAGATTAATACCCCCATAACAGGTTAAAGGAAAAAGAAACATGTGCTTCCTCAAAAGTTGTAAAGAAAGCATATCCATTTCTTAATATATTTCCCAATTTCTTTTGCTTGTTTTCTGACCTTTGTAGTGCATTTTGCCATGAGGCAAATTTTATTTCTTATATCATTAAATGTATCCTTTTTTCTTTGTATCTGAGAAAGGTATTCCTCATGAATACTTTATTTCATGTCTCCCAGGTTTCTGATACTTTTACAGTTTCATTATTTTTTAACTTTTAACTACTTGCTGTATCTAGAATTTAGTAATGATAGCCATATTTTCCCACTTTTGTTGAATAATTTTTGCTACTGATCCAAAATGTGAATTTTATTTTAAACTCAATTCCCTTATGCTCTTGCATCTAATTTTAAGATGCTTCCTATTCCACTGGTTGTTTTGCCTATCTAAAACAAAATGCTACCTTAGTTATAATGTAATTATAATATAATAAATGTAATTAGTAAACATAATACGACATATAATAAATAGCATATATAAAATAACAAAATATAATTTACCATATAACAAGGTCCAAGGAGAGCAATACTATACAATCACTTGAAATATCCCGCAAAAGATAGTTTATAAAATTCAATATTCATTTGTAATTTAAAAGAAAGAGTAAAATAGGGATTGATGAATGCTTCCAAAATAAGAAGAAATTATATGTCTACAAGAGAAAGAGGTAAATGATAAACTTTAGTAACACTGGCAATAAATGCAGGACAAGATGAGGATGCCTGATATAATGTTAAAGAAAAAGTATTATGTAACATTGTTTTTGGAGCACTGATGAGTTCAGTGAAAAGAGAATCTCATAGAAAAGAGTATCTCGTTCTTCTTAATGTCTGTACACTTGTCCATTGCATGAACATAACAGCTTATTTAGCCACTATGTTACTGATCTGCATCTGGATTTCTAGGTTTTCATGGAGTATTTTATTATGCACAATTGTTTCAAACACTAGGACTTCCTCTTATGTTTATATCTTTTGAAAGAAACAATATCTCCACAGATGATTTATCTGTGCTGGCTGCTAGCTGACTTTGGGTACTTCTCAGTTCTTCCCTTTACCTTCCTTGTCAATATGAAAACGGAAGGCAAGAAGGTCTCCTGTTTAGAGGCTGTCAAGATAGATCTTGGTGATAAAGTCTTGGTGGTAAAGGCTAAAAGTATCAACCCAGAACAAACGTTTTTCCAGCTGTAACTATGTGTGATTCCCTTGGCTTGATTCCGTAGAGGATGTCAGACCAGACTGTAGAATCTGCCGTCAAAGTGCTTCCAGTAGGATGAGCTAAGTCAAGTATGGTGGCATATGTAATTCAAGATAAAATATAATGTCTCCTTTTCTCTCCTAGCAAAACTTGGTGGAGTGAATGTAGAAGTCACTGTATGCTTTGAATTAAAGGAACACAATAAATCTTGTTTTGGAAGGTAAGTATTCTGGTCTCTTTGTGGAGATGAATTGGAAATTGTCTAGAAGAAGGAAAATGAGGTTAACCAAAGTTAAACTCATAAATAATTGAGCATTAATTAGATATCTGTGGTCTATGTTTGTCTTTGATCATAATTTCTCCCAATTTATAGACCTCTTTGATACTTGATGAATCCTTGTCAAAGATGCACTTAACAATGGTTATCACTTGTGTATTAGGTTTGGCCTGGGCCCTGAAGAAACTATCCTAAATTACCAGCTATGATTGTCACTTGATTTCCTCACAGAGAACAATCAGAACTCCTTGTCTTAAGTGGCTTGGAATGTGAAACTAGTTAGTCTCTTAGATATTGTTAGAGGACCCTACAGAGCCCATTGGTGAAAGTTTGGAAAACATGGGGCTTCTTAAAATTGATTCTTGTAGTGCTATAGGAAAGATCACTGAACCAAAAGGATAACGGTGTTTCTGGTTCTGTTGTTAGCGTTCTCCATGGAAACACTGCTGAAGCTTCTGGACTCAATTTCCTTCCCCATATGTGAATGTCACTGAAAATATCCAACTCCATTCTATCCCCATATAACTTCAGGAACTAAGCAAAATGAAGACTCAAAATTCATTTCAAATAATGAAATGAATATATAACGTAGAATGGAACTGGGAAAATACCTGGTTTAAATTCTGGAAAGTACCAACTATACAATTCTGGATAAGTTGCTTACTCTTGCTTAGTCTAATTTAATGCCCATCTCACAGGATGTTATGATTAATTTAATATCTTTGTATAACACAGAGTGTTATGTAATTTCTTCTTGTTTTTCTTGAGTAAATACATATCCTTAAGCAACTCACTGTAAACAATAGTTACTTACTTGCTTAAATTACTCTTATCTTCTATTATCACCTGAACTGTGTCCTGCTCAAGTTAATATGTGGAAGTCTTAACCCCCAATACCTCGTAATCTGACTGTATTTGGACATAAGGCCCTTAAATAAGTAACTGAGGTCAAATGAGGTCAAATGGGTGGGCTCTAATTCAATATGACTGGTGTCCTTATAAAAAGAAAATATTAGGACACAGACATGCACAGAGAGAAGACCATGTGAAGACCAAAGGAAAACATGGCATCTACAAACCAAGAAGAGATACCTCAGAAGAAATCAATCCTGTTGACACCTTATCTCAGATTTCTAGCCTCTACACCCGTGAGTGAGTAAATTTCTGTTGTTTAACCTCCTCAGTCTCTGGTACTTTGTCATGGCAGCTCTAGGAAACTAATACAACTTTTTATGGCCTCCTTGTCTCAGGTTGAAAGTTCAATATTTGGCATCATAGCTAAGAAACAAAAATATCATCTACATTCCTTGTTGTAGTCTTTCTTCCCCATTCTCATTGCTAGTAATTTCCATATTTGGGTCTGTTTTCTGTATCTTGTAAACAGAGCATTATGCTCATTTCTTGTCTTACTGCTAATATACAATAAATGTGCAGATACGAAATAGATTTTGGAGGAGTGCAACATATAGTTGGTACATGTGTGATATGTGTGTATTCATATAATTTATACTTTTTCTCTATTTTCTTCCTTTGGTGTGAGCTAAGATTCTCTGCTTTTGTGACTAGCGCTCCTGAATACTAATCCCTGAATTTAATTCACCAAAAATTGTCAAAAATAATAATCATATGGGGAAAGAGAGAGTGATAGAGGGAGAAGAACAAACAATCAGGCAAGGGCAGTACTGTGAATTATTAGGCTCTTATTAATAAGATTATTTTAGTCTAGAGGAAATGACCGTAAGTACCATCAGTGAGCCCAGTTGGTCTTTACTGAGTGCTAGACACATCCCTGAGTTCTGTTCTTAGTCTCCAACTGTATGATGACTACTGTCTGGAAGTATTATCTGAACAACTAAAGTCACTTAATGGAAAAGGAATATGTCTTTAGAGAAGCAACAGTAATTTTTCTATCTGATTAAAAAGCAATGTTGACTGTCTGGAAACCTCAGTCATATTTGTAAGCAGAAAAGCATTGGCTATTCAAAGTGGATGACGTAAAGAGATGAGCAGAAACTTTGGCGATAGGTATACCTGGATTTAATTCTCACTTCTACCACTTGGCAGCTGGATAGCCTTAGGCAAGTTTCATACCTCCCTGAAATTCACTTAATTCAGTCTGTAAAATGGCATAATAACTTATTATAGCATCCTTTTAGGAATTTTAAATCAGTTATTGAAATAAAAGTACACACTATATAGACAAGTATGGATTCCTCAATAGGTGTTTGACCTTTCATTTCTCCAGTATCCCACCCCCATCAAATAAAGAAAAATACTTTTTTAAATTTACGAATATTTCATTATTCTAAAGTTAAAGCCATAAAAATAAAAATAATCAAATGGCCTACGATCATACCATTAGAAGAACAAAAGAATAGGTGTTCATGAGAGTTCCAAATTAGAATACAAGTTTTCATTAGGCACCTGTTTATGTATGCTATTCTGCTCTTTAAAATAAATAATTAAATTTGAAAGACTTATTTCCTCACTTTTAAGACTTTATTAGTTTACAAATTACATATCGACCTATGCTAAATATTATACCAACCCATGCTAATGAATTCAGTACAGAAAACGAAAAACACTGCACTCAAGCAAACTACATATATATGTGTGTGTGTGTGTGTGTGTATATATATATATATATATATATATATATATATATATATATATATATATATATTACTTAAATGCATTTATATCCTAGCGTGTCTCATAAAGCATTGTGGTAACTCACCGGAATACAAACAATCAAATATAATGGCAAAAGCACTTAATATAAACAGGGCCAAGGAAACATAGACAGAAGATGAAGAAAAGATGAGGGAAATGTGAACAGGAGGAAGTGTAGTTAATCGAGTTGTATGTTTTGACCTTAAGATTCTCTGTGCGGGGACTTCCCTGGTGGCACAGTGGTTGGGAATCCACCTGCCAGTGCAGGGAACATGGGTTTGAGCCCTGGTCAGGGAAGATCCCACCTGCTGCAGAGCAAATAAGCCCGTGTGCCACAACTACTGAGCCTGTGCTCTAGGGTCCATGAGCCACAACTACTGAAGCCCGTGTGCCACAACTACTGAAGTCCCAGCGCCTAGCCCGTGCTCCACAACAAGAGAAGCCACAGCAATGAGGAGCCCGCACACCACAACGAAGAGTAGCCCCCACTCGCCCCAACTAGAGACAGCCTGTGTGCCACAACAAAGACCCAACACGGCCAAAAATAAATAATAAATAAATTTATTTAAAAAAAAGATTCTCTGTGGATAAAACAACATGTAAATAATTGGTTACAAAGCCACATTATTTGAAGGTGCCAGACTGCATATTAACAGTCTGACACAAAGGGACAGCACAGGAAAACGATTCAAAGATAGAGATTTTTAAATATTTGCAGTTTGAAACCTTTTAGAGCACGTGTAATGAGCTCGACACACATTTCAACACTCAACATGTTAATCACATGTTCAAAGTATGTCTCAAAGTCATTGGAAATAGCTGTTGTCTCTGTCCCTGATATCCAAAACTGATCTGTGATGTGTAAAACTCAGGAGGTATTGATATCCACTTTTTGGCATCTGAACAGGAAACAAAGTTGTTTCGCAGTGATAATAAAGAATGAACTAAATGCAAAAGGATACAAAAGACAAAGTACTGAGGGAATGTATTAACAGAACGAGTCAAACTAAATTCTGGTGAACTGGGGCCTACGATTGTACACACTCCATGGAAATACCCCAGCCTAAATACTGGCATAGGAGGAAGGGTACTGCGAAGCCCATCACAGTATAATCCTTTAAAATGTCCCTTTCAAGGTTGGCTCCACTCAACACTGAGTATAGGAAATCTTCCCATCAGGCAGAAACACTGGCTGCCCAATGATTGACCAAGAAATTAACACACTAATGAATAAATGATGCTAATTTATTTCTATCCCTGACAATGGGAAACAGCATACACTCTGTGTCAATGGTATGTCCTCCTTCCCACTTTTCTAAGTGGTAAATTATGTTTTTCCCTTCATTGCTTTATATCATGTATGGCAGGCATGATGGGAAATGGCTATCAATGGTTCTGTTATTGATTTCTACCTTCCTTTCACTGTGGCTAAAGAAGATACTTTGTATGATTTCAATTTCTTAAAAATGTATTGGTACTTGTATTGTGGCCTAACATATGGTCTTTCCCGGAGAGTGTTCCATGTGTACTTGAGAAAAAGGTGTATTCTGCTGTTGTTGAGTGGAGTGATCTATATACGCTGTTAGGTTTAGTTGGTTAAATGTGTTATTCAGTCCCCCTACCTCTCTACTGATCTTCTGTCTAGATGTGTTTTCCACTATTGAAAGCAAGGTATTGATCTCCAACTATTATTTTAGAACTATCTATTTCTTCCTTCAATTCTGTCAATGTTTGCTTCACATATTTGGGGGTTGTTTGGTACATATATGTTTATAGGTGTTCTATGTTCTTGATAGATTGAACTTGTTATCAACATATAGTGGCCTCCTTTTCCTCTTGTGATAGTTTTTGATTTAAAGTTTATTTTGTGTGATAGTAACATAGCCATCCCAGATCTATCTTCCTTCCTTCCTTCCTTCCTTTCTTTTTCTGTCTCTCTTTCCTTCTTTTTTGTTACTATTTGCATGGGATATTTTATTCTATGCTTTAACTTTCAAGCAACTTGTGTCTTTTGAAATCAAGTGAGATTTTTGCGGACAGCATATACTTGGATTATGGTTGTTTTTAAAGTCCATTCTGCCAATGTTTATCTTTTCATTGGAGAGCTTAATCCACTTACTTTTTCAAAAATTACTGATGAGGAAGAACTAATTCTGTCTATTTCCTGCTTGTTTTCTGTATGTCTTATGCATTTTTTGCCCCTCATTTACTCCATTACTGACTTCTGTGCTTAGCCGATTTTCTTGTGGTGAACTCTTGATTCCCTTTTCATTTCTTTTTGCATATGGTCTATTGATATTTTCTTTGTGGTTATCAAGAAGATGACATTTACCATTCTAAAGTTAAAACAATATAATTTCAATTGAAACCAACTTCAGTAGCACACAGAAACTCTGTTCCTCTACAGTTCTGTTCCTCCTCTTTACATTATTATTGTCACAAATTACACCTTTTTACTTTGTGAGCCCAATAACATGGATTTATGATTATTTTATACATTTGTTTTTTCAATCATGTAAGAAATAAAAAGTAGAGCTACAAGCCAATAACACAATACTGGCTTTAGTACTTGCCCATGTATTTATCTTTACTGGAGATTTCTATTTCTTTCTACAGCTTCGAGATGCTGTCTAGTGTCCTTTCATTTCAACCTGAAGGTTCAATTTAGCATTTCTCATAGGGCAGTGGTAGGAAGTTGTAAAATAAATGCCCTCAGCCTTTGTTCATCTGGGAATGCGTTAATTTCTCCCTACGTTTTGAAACCAGTTTGGCCAAATATAGAATTCTTGGTGGACAATTTTTTTTCTTTCAGCACTTTAAATATGGCTGGCCTCTTGCTTCCGTGGTTTCATAGAGGAAATTAGCTCTAATCTTTTTGAGGATCCCTGCTTTGTAACAAATTTCTTTTTTCTTTCTCCTTTGGGAGAAAAGATTCTTTCTGTGTCATTTGGCTTCTGAGAGTTTGATTATACTGGTTTTTGCTGTGGGGTTCTTTGAGTTTCTCTTAGTCCTGAAATCAGCCAAAGATTTATAGCAACCAAACACATACTGAACCAGGGAAGAGGCAATTTGAAAATGGCAGGAAAGCTTTGTGGCATTTTTACTTGCCCTTGCCCCATCCACTGTTAGTGTAGTGATGGTCTTAAAGTGGTGGAGTCTTAATGCAGTGATAGTCTTAAAGTAACAGCAGACCATTCCTAGAATGGGACCCTCAATCCTGCTTCAGGAGGGAGCAGAAGAGACTGTACTCTCAGATTATTATGTGTATCTGTTCTAACCTGTCTGGGAGCTACCTGAAGGACTGACACAAGATGCTTATCTCTGTCTTAGCTAACTTGGAACACAGTCTGGAAAAGCAGCGGTCAATGCTCAAAAAAGTGCAAGTTGAACTAACAAAGCACAGATGGCTGGGGCAGAAGACTGTGCATTGAAATACAGTAGACCACAGAAGATGCAGGAGCCAAAGTTGGGGGAGATTCTTTGGGAAATTAGAACCTACAAAAAGTACACATGTGTCCAGAGAAATTAGGAAAGCCACATGCATACTCGAGATAAGATGCATGTTCTGAAAACACCAGAGGAGTCTCTAAGCTTTTACCATGGGCTGAGCCCTGAACTCAATGCAGGTCAGCTAAATGTTGAAGGAGTGATCCAGCAATCTGCACAATGGGCAGAGGTGTGTGGTTTTGGGTGTGCATGTGGATGTGCTTGTGTGTATTTATTTTTGTTTGTTTTAGGTGCAGGAATTCAAGGAAATCTCTGTCAAAACATTAGCTAAACATGAACTAAAGGAACAGAGACTTCGGTGCATACATACGATAAGGAAAACAGTCATTGCAAAAATAGTTTGGAAAGGTCCCTAAACAAACAGACTACTACAGCCTCCAACAATCAAAAGCCCAGGAAACCCTGGGAAAGTGGGAGAATCTGATTTCCATAGATACCACATTATAATATTTGAAAGACAAATTTTCAACCAAAAAAATCACAAGGTATACAAAGACATGGAAAAGTATGGTCCATTTAAGAAAACAAATTAATTGATGAAACCATCCCTAATGAAGCCCAGACATTTCTCCACTGCATATTCTTGCCTCCTTTGTCATAGATTCATTGACCATAAGTGCATGGGTTTCTTTCTGGGCTCTCTATTCTGTTCCAGTGATCGATGTTTTTGTGCCAGTACCATGCTGTTTTGATTACTGTAGGTTTGTAGCATAGTCTGAAGCCAGGGAGCATGATTCCTCCAGTTGTGTTCTTCTTTCTCAAGACTGTTTTAGCTATTCAGGACCTTTTGTGTTTCCATACAAACTTTAAAATTATTTGTTCTAGGTCTGTGGAAAATTCCCTTGATATGTTGATACAGACTGCATTGAATCCATTGATTTCCTTGGGTATGATAGTCACTTTAACAATATTAATTCTTCCAATCCGTGACCATGGTATATCTTTCCAGCTGTTTGTGTCATCTTTAATTTCTTGTATCAGTGTCATATAGTTCCCTGGGTACAGGTCTTTTACCTCCTTAGGCAGATTTATTCTTCTGTATTTTATTCTTTTTTACGCAATTGTAAATGGGATTGTTTCCTTAATTTCTCTTTCTGATAGTTCACTGTTAGTGTATAGAAATACAGTAGATTTCTAGATATAAATTCTGTATCCTACAAATTTACCAAGTTCATTTTTGAGCTCTAATAATTTTTGGATGGTGTCTTTCAGATTTTCTATGGATCATGCCATCTGCAAACAGTGACAGTTTTACTTTTTCCTCTCCATTTTGGAGTCCTTTTATTTATTGACTTTTCTTGTCTGATTGCTGTGGCTAGGACTTCCAAAAGTACCTTCAATAAAAGTGGTGAGAGTGGGCATCCTTGTCTTGTTCCTGATCTTAGGGGAAATGCTTTCAGCTTTTCACCATTGAGTATGTTAGCTATGAGCTTGTCGTATATGGCCTTTATTATGTTGAGGTATGTGTTCCCTCTATGCCCACTTTCTGGAGAGTTTTTACCATGAATGGATATTGAATTTTTTTCAAAAGCTTTTTTTTCATCTATTGAGATAATCATATGGTTTTTAGTCTTCAATTTGTTACTGTGATGATAAGAGACCTAAGAGAGCTACAGAGGCTAAGTGACCTATCCTTCCCTGAATGGGTAGGTATCCTTGTTCTGCCTTCTAATTGAGTTAGTATCTGAGTAAAGAACTGCCAGGTGTCATTTAGTTCACAATACACTGTTGTGGCAATATAGAAATGAATTTGTCTAAATCATTTGGCTTTTCTAAATTATAGTAAATGAATATACTGAATGAATACTTCAACTTAAGGAAATGCTCTTAAAGATATATTAATGTAGGCACTTCAGCGGAGAATTGAAAACAAAACAAATAATTCAGGTAAAATTAAAGTACACTCAGTTGTATCCAGTTTCCTCTTGTAAATCTCTCTTTTTCATTTGAGTGGACAGTCACTGGAGAATATCTGACTTGGGGCTAAGGAAATCTAAGCCTTCTTGGCCACACTGTATTCTCTTATGTCGTTTAATAAAGACACCAGTTGGGTTGCTGAAAAAATAGTGGGAAAAATCAATGCCTCACATCCAAAGGGCAGCTCTTGAAAATATGTGGATTGTTGTAGTCATTTTGCTCTTCTGGCCTCAGAAGTTCTAATCTTAACCTTAGCCCCTCATGCAGAGAGACTTTTTAAACCAATTCGCACATTACTCATTATGTGACTGTTGAATAAGAGAAACCCAGCTCTTTTCCTGTGCTTTCAAGCAGTTATCTTCTTCAAAACTTTGTTTGGATTGTTATACCTTAATCTTGCCTGGCAAGGGACTTATGGGAAGGTTGTTATTGTTTGAAAGTTTGGTGCCAGTATCTGCAAAGAAAGAAGAAAGTAAAGAAGGAAAGGTGTGTTTATCAAACATCCCAATAGTGAAGGTGTGTGAAAGCAACTTTTGAAAAAGTGAATCTGTCAGAGTTCAGCCGTATTATTACATTTTATTTTATTCATTGAACATAAATAATTATCAGTGAATCCTTTCTAGATTTTCTAGTTTCCCAAAGTTCCCTGTATTCACATTCTAAGGTGAAAAATGGTATTTTAAGTCACTGCTCTCCACCTTATATTATTTATAATCACTCCTCATGACCTCTTCCTTCAAAGAAACGTGATCCTGAGAAGTGTCCTTTGTTTGTCTTTGTGGAATAAGTGATGGAGATGCATCCTGGAGACCTGTGAGATGTTTAAATTGTGGCCTAATGAAACTAGGATGGAGAGTTCTGGAAAGATCTGGAAAGATGGCTGGTAGAGTGTGGCCAGATGTGGGAGAAGAGACACGTACCGAGAGAGGGAGAGGAAATTTTCAGAGGGAGACAATTAAACAAATAATTCAAAAAGTTTTGTTGTGTGGTGTGGGATGCAAGCCTTTCTCTCCCCCTTTCCTTCACAATCTCTTTGTTAAAGACTGTGTTTTTCATTAGTTTTACTAAGATAGGATTTGCCGTTTTGTTTGGATACTGAGAATGGACCCATGGAAACAGTTACATTTGGGTTATCTCTGACTATCTTTAATGAAGAACATAAATATTGGCCACACTATCTATGCACATGCTATCACCATGCCTTTTTTGTTCTCTGTTCATATATCTAAGTCCTCTTCTTTGAGGTCAATCTCAAATCTCATCTGAAATGTACATTTATTGATAGATTCAAGCCATAATGAACTGTCCCTTCTTTGTGCTCCTTAGGCTCTGATTATTTATAAAAACTCATTTTTGAACTTAGACCCTGTCCAATATGATATATTACTTATTTCATCAGCATATGTTATATCCTCAACACAGTTATAAGCTTTTGTGGGGCTGGGATCATACATTCTGTAATTTTTCTCAGTACTTACACTTACTTTGATAGAAAGCGCATTCATTCATCTAAACATCATTTATTGAGTGTTAATTAAATGTCTCAACTCAGTCAATATTGTTTGAGTGAATGCATGCATGAATGAGGGAGTATGCAATAGGTAGCCTAATGTACCGCCCGATGTGAAAAAACCAAAAGCATAAACACAAAAGCAAGCCGAAAAGTGGCCCAGGACTTTCTGTAAAATATCCTGCTTTTGTTGGATGAGGCCATGAAAATCAAGATGCTCCTGAAAGGTCTTAAGAGCTGACCAAGAATAGTAAACAATTGAAATTCTCTCAGGCTTATTCAACCCTATCACTGGACACATTTATACCTCTCAGGAATGTTATTAAAAGAAGAGATTAATAAAGCTTTTATAGATGAGTTGATAAATCTCTAAACATTTAAATCTTCATTTCCTCCTAGGTTTCTCTAGTTTGGGTTTCCAAAAGATTTCAAGAAACCACAGGATAATTAAAAAATTAGACATTATCTTTCTTACCTTCATGTTTTTTGATGGTAAACACATTTTATTTTCTCCATAGTGCTGCCCAATTTCCACCAGTACAGTTCTTAAGTGAATTTTGCTCTGGATGGTGGGATATATAAGATGTAAATGAATTGTTTGTATATGTTTTAGAATTCTTCTAAAGGGCCTGGCCATGGAAATGCATTGAATCTTACTTAAATAAGTAAAGGAACTTCCTCAGAATTATTATTTTATTCTGGTTAGGATACTCTCTGCCCTGGTTTGTTAAAATTTCCCTCTAGAGTGGTTTTAATTTTGTTTCTGATAGGGTCCTAGGATTTATTGCCACACCCATCCTGCATCTGGTTTTCTTTGAATTCCTCTCCTTGCAGTTTCTGATTCATACAGGGCCTTACAGGTTAGTGACAACCTGGCCATCACAACTCTGGGAAGGACAGGCCTACTTTTCAGAGGTGCTGATGTTTTCTGTACCTGAAGGTTTTCAAGAGATATCAATCTTCCTCACCACCTCCCTTGGCCCTCTTAATGGACTAAGCAGTTCCTCATGAAAGTTCTGTAGGATATCTGTACTAACTTCTCCATATTGTTCCATCCTGAGTCTAAATTCCTGGCCTCAAGGTAATGTTAGATTTCTAGCTCCAGCCCCTATGTACATAAGGCCTATACTAAGGAACAGAACGCATACACATCAGTCTGCTCTTATTTCTCTGGATTTAATTTCTCTGTTACTTTCTGAAACATGCAGGTGCTCCTTTCTTTCTTTTAATCTCAGCTATGTGCTTTTAACATTTTCAAAACTGACCCAGAATTTACATGTGTCTCCAGTAAGAGTACATTAAATTGAGCTTAGTCTGCTCTTCTACTGGCATATTTGAGATCCAAATAATTTGCTACTTAACTGGATTCAGTTACCTGTATATTTCAGGCACCTAAAACTCACCATGTTCCAAATTTCCCCCTTTATAGTTAGTAATTTTCTTGGGAATCTGGATAACATTAGATGGAATAAAGTTAGTGAGTGGCCCAGGATTGCCTGAAATTTTGTTTGTCAGAGTGGCCAGGGAAAGTTAAGCAAAGAAGCAAACCAAATGAAAAACAGAATCACATTATTATGGCTGAGACAAGATTCCATGCAGAACTCTCTGTAGAGCTGGGTTGGGTCATAACTTATGCCAGAGCTCTAGGTGGGGTTGACACCATCTCATGCCAAGCTCTCAGTTCTGGGCTAATGTCATCTCTGGTCCACTCTATGGAGTGGAAACTTTGGAGGAATGGCCAATGTGTTCCACAGTGTAGGAAGAGGGAAATTGTGAACGTTACTTTCTAAATTGTGGAGGAACTAACCACTGTAAATGTGCCTTGAACTATGGTGTTTAATTTGACCAGTCAGATCAATGACTTTCCCCTTGAATGAAATGCTGCTACGTATATGAGCAGAAAAACAAAACTGGTATAAGGAATAGATAGCTAGTGGGAAGCAGCCGCATAGCCCAGGAAGATCAGCTCTGTGCTTTGTGACCACCTAGAGGGGTGACATAGGGCGGGTGGGAGGGAGGGAGTTGCAAGAGGGAAGAGATATGGGGACATATGTATATGTATAACTGATTTACTTTGTTAGAAAGTGGAAACTAACACACCATTGTAAAGCAATTATACTCCAATGAAGATGTTTAAAAAAAAACTAGTGTAAGGAGCTGGAGAGACTGGGAGTCTTATTTTCCCAGCAATTAACTTTTCCTCGACCATGACCTTCCTTTTGAGTCTCCTAGACCTTGGGCATGATAGCAACCCCTTGGGTTGGGTGATGGCAACCCCATCTTCACTAGAACCTCTATAGTTAACTTTGATTTTTCCCACTCCGTCTATCCATCCCATGTATGCAGTCAGACATTTGATCTTGGACTTTTACTGACAAAATATCCTTGAATATAACCATTTCTTTTCACTGCCACTGCTACTGCTTTTGTCACTGCCTTAACTAGAGCTTTAACTTTAAGTTCTTTATATAAATATCTAAATATCTATATATAAATAAAATATACAAATAAATAAAATGTAATATTAATTTTGATGATTTAAAAGTCTTTTCTTGATAAAGACTTTTCCTGATAAATATACACAATATCTTATATAAATATTTGTGTATTATCTGTTCTTTTCTTAGAATTTTAGTCATATGATTCTATCTCTTGGTATGTCTAGAACTTTTTGATTGAATGCTGACTATTTTATTTGGCTTTTAAAATTTTTCTCAGTGGAAATGTTGTTTTGCTTCAAAATATTTTACTCTACCTGGAAGTAGCAAATCTTCAAATTACAATTTGTTAAATGCTTTGAAATATCAATACTATAGGTGTCACAAAATCTAGAAAAATGACATTTGAAAATTAACTACTGCCAGATGTGTCTCTATAAAACTTTTTCCCCACTCTTGTAGCTATATATTCTTTAACTGCCTCCTGTTTTAGAAATAAAATTTTAAGAAATAAACTTTGTAGTTTATAGACATAGATTTCTTTTCACATGGTTGATTAGAGTTTGCTTTTAGTTATTAATAGTTTAGAAAAGTTTATTTCAGCATCACAATTTATTATTGATAATGTCGCATTAATGTTCATTGTTAACTTTGAGAAAACCTCTATGGATTACTTCCTCATAAATATTTACTATTATAAATGCATTACTGATTTCAGTACTGCTATAGGTTTGTGCATTACAGGAATTCTGATAAAATACTCATTCACACCATTCCATTACACACATTATTGATGGGGTATATTCTTTTATTTCTTTCTTTATTTATTTTTGACTGTGTTGTGTCTTCGTTGCTGTGCGCAGGCTTTCTCTAGTTGCAGCGACTGGGGGATACTCTTTGTTGCGGTGTGCAGGCTTCTTATTGTGGTGGCTTCTCTTGTTGCAAAGCACAGGCTCTAGGCACACAAGCTTCAGTAGTTGTGGCTCGCAGGCTCAGTAGTTGTGGCTCACGGGCTCTAGAGCGAAGGCCCCATAGTCGTGGCACACGGTCTTAGTTGTTCCGCGGCATGTGGGATCTTCCCGGACCGGGGCTCGAACCCGTGTCCCCTGCATTGGCAGGTGACTTCCTAACCACTGTGCCATCAGGGAAGCCCCTGGAGTATATTGGTTTTTTTTTTTTTTTTTGCGGTATGCTGGCCTCTCACTGTTGTGGCCTCTCCCCGTTGTGGGGCACAGGCTCCGGACATGCAGGCTCAGTGGCCATGGCTCACGGGCCTAGCTGCTACGTGGCATATGGGATCTTCCCGGACTGGGGCACGAACCCGTGTCCCCTGCATCGGCAGGCAGACTCTCAACCACTGCACCACCAGGGAAGCCCTGGGGTATATTCTTGACAGAAGGAAATTTCCGTTTTGACTAAGCATTGAAGAAAACTGAATCTTTGACTTATCCTTCACATGCCTGATGATTGAAATAATTTTCCACAGAATAACTTCTGGTTTTATACTTTTCAGTTCTTTTTTTCTTCTTCAAACGCACATGCTTTGAGAGCTGTGAAGTGCAAGACATGGCTATATTTTAAGGTGGTTTTTGTCCTTACACTTCTGTGTCTTGTGCTAGTTAAGTCAGTAGAGTAGTCAGTAAGAGTACTGGAAGTTATTCCTGTAATGGGATATTATATAGTCAGTTACATATGGTGGTGTCTGAAAATCACATAATAGCCTCACTTAAAACATCTCCTTAGCCAGATTTCAAGAAAGCCTGTGACCAATCCAATATGATCCAACATAGCAGAATATGATAGAAGGAAAATTGACAAAGAAATAGACGCTGGACTTACCTGATGGAAATAAAAATATCTCACTTTTGACAATTTTGCAAAAACCTATAATGACATGAACTAATTTCTAGGGTTCTTCGTAGGACCTAAAAAGGAGCCCATAGAGTTGTGGAACAACAATAGAAGCTACTGTGATGAGAAGCCCGGACACCGCAACAAAGAGTAGCCCCCACTCGCCGCAACTAGAGAAAGCCTGCACGCAGCACTGAAGACCCAACGCAGCCAAGATAAAAATAAATAAATAAATAAAAATAAATTTATCTTTTAAAAAGTGATACTCAGGTTTGAGGCATGAGAAATTTGATGAGGAGAAATTAGCTCATGTTTGCAGAACTTTTAAAATATCAAACTCAGTCTCTAAGATTTTAGCATTCTATACAACATCGGTTACTTATTAGTGGTTTGGGAAGGCCAATTTAAAAGTTTCTCATCTTACTGTATTGAAATTCACGGCCCTAATGTTCTCCACGTTGACTATATGAATGATGAAGAAAAGTCAATCATGTATTTCATTTCCAACTGGACAGAAAACAATATTTTGAAAAGTGTTTGGCCTACTGACTTTTGATTTCTTCTAAGGCAAATGGATAGGTAATTTTTATTCCCTGATTAGGAGAAAAATGGGGGAAGAGGGCAGGGTTAAGAATTAAGATTTCAAGAGCATGAGAGGTAGATGGCCAACCATAGTTCCTAAGGTTCGGTGCCTGTAACTGTTGCCGCTGCTTAAGCGTGCCAAAGCAGTGGTACGGCTGCTGCGCTCGTGTTTGCTACCACTAGAAACATTCTTGCCAGTAGTGGCGGCAGCGGGACTCAATTACTCCCTTTTTTCACTCTCTCCAGAAGCTCCAGATGGCGTCTTCCGTGGGCAACGTGGCCGACAGCACAGAACCAACGAAACGTATGCTTTCCTTCCAAGGGTTAGCTGAGCTGGCACATCGAGAATATCAGGCAGGAGATTTTGAGACAGCTGAGAGACACTGCATGCAGCTCTGGAGACAAGAGCCAGGCAATACTGGTGTACTTTTATTACTTTCATCTATACACTTCCAGTGTCGAAGGCTGGACAGATCTGCCCACTTTAGTACTCTGGCAATTAAACAGAACCCTCTTCTGGCAGAAGCCTATTCGAATTTGGGGAATGTGTACAAGGAAAGAGGGCAGTTGCAGGAAGCAACTGAGCATTACCGGCATGCATTGCGTCTCAAACCAGATTTCATCGATGGTTATATTAACCTGGCAGCCGCTTTGATAGCAGCAGGCGACATGGAAGGAGCAGTACAAGCTTACGTCTCTGCTCTTCAGTACAATCCTTCTTTGTACTGTGTTCGCAGTGACCTGGGGAACCTGCTCAAAGCCCTGGGTGGCTTAGAAGAAGCCAAGGCATGTTATTTGAAAGCAATTGAGATGCAACCGAACTTTGCAGTAGCTTGGAGTAATCTTGGCTGTGTTTTCAATGCACAAGGGGAGATTTGGCTTGCAATTCATCACTTTGAAAAGGCTGTCACCCTTGACCCCAATTTTCTGGATGCTTATATCAATTTAGGAAATGTCTTCAATGAGGCACGGATTTTTGACAGAGCTGTGGCAGCTTACCTTCGTGCCCTAAGCTTGAGTCCAAATCATGCAGTGGTACATGGCAACCTGGCTTGTGTATACTATGAGCAAGGCCTGATGGATCTCGCAATAGACACCTACAGGCGAGCTATTGAATTGCAACCACATTTCCCTGATGCTTACTGCAACTTAGCCAACGCTCTCAAAGAGAAGGGCAGTGTTGCTGAAGCAGAAGATTGTTATCGTACAGCTCTCCGGCTGTGTCCCACCCATGCAGACTCTCTGAATAACCTAGCCAATATCAAAGGAGAACAGGGAAACAGTGAAGACGCGGTTCACTTGTATCGTAAAGCATTAGAGCTCTGCCCAGACTTTGCTGATGCCCATTCAAATTTAGCAAGTGTATTGAAGCAGCAGGGAAAACTGCACGAAGCTCTGATGCATTATAAGGAGGCTATTCGAATCAGTCCTACCTTTGCTGATGCGTACTGTAATATGGGAAACACTCTATGGGAGATGCAGGATGTTCAGGGAGCCTTAGAGTGTTATACTCGTGCCGTGCAGATCAACCCTGCATTTGCGGATGCCCACAGCAATCTGGCTTCCATTCACCAGGATTCAGGGAATATTCCAGAAGCAATTGCTTCTTATCGCACTGTTCTGAAGCTTCAACCTGATTTTCCTGACGCTTATTGTAATTTGGCTCATTGCCTGCAGGTTGTCTGTGATTGGACAGACTATGATGAGCGAATGAAGAAGTTGGTCAGCATTGTGGCTGACCAGTTGGAGAAGAATAGGTTGCCTTCTGTGCAGCCTCATCATAGTATGCTCTATCCTCTTCCTCATGGCTTCAGGAAGGCTATTGCTGAGAGGCATGGGAACCTCTGCTTGGCTAATATAAGTGCCCTTCATAAACCACCGTATGAACATATAACAGACTTGAAGCTCAGTGATGGTCGACTGCGTGTAGGATACGTGAGTTCTGACTTTGGGAACCATCCTACTTCTCACCTTATGCAGTCTATTCCAGGCATGCACAGTCCTGATAAATTTGAGATATTCTGTTATGCCCTGAGCCCACATGATGGCACAAACTTCCGAGCGAAGGTGATGGCAGAAGCCAATCATTTCACTGATCTTTCTCAGATTCCATGCAATGGGAAAGCAGCTGATCGCATCCATCAAGATGGTATACACATCCTTGTAAATATGAATGGTTATACCAGGGGTGCTCGAAATGAACTCTTTGCTCTCAGGCCAGCTCCTATTCAGGCAATGTGGCTGGGGTACCCTGGGACTAGTGGCGTGCTTTTCATGGATTATATCATCACTGATCAGGAAACGTCACCTGCTGAAGTTGCTGAGCAGTATTCTGAGAAACTGGCTTATATGCCCCATACGTTCTTTATTGGTGATCATGCTAATATGTTCCCTCACCTGAAGAAAAAAGCCGTCATCGATTTTAAGTCCAATGGGCACATTTATGACAATCGGATTGTGCTGAATGGCATCGACCTCCAAGCATTTCTTGATAGTCTATCAGATGTGCAAATAGTCAAGATGAAATGTCCTGATGGAGAAGACAACGCAGACAGCAGTAATACAGCTCTTAATATGCCTGTCATTCCTATGAATACTGTTGCAGAAGCAGTTATTGAAATGATTAACAGAGGACAAATTCAGATTACAATGAATGGATTCAGTATTAGCAATGGCCTGGCAATTACCCTGATCAACAATAAGGCTGCCACTGGAGAGGAGGTTCCCCGTACCATTATTGTAACCACACGTTCTCAGTACGGGTTACCGGAAGATGCCATTGTGTACTGTAACTTTAATCAGTTATACAAAATTGACCCATCTACTTTGCAGATGTGGGCAAATATTCTGAAGCGTGTTCCCAATGGTGTACTGTGGCTGTTGCGTTTTCCAGCAGCAGGAGAAGTTAATATTCAACAGTACGCACAAAATATGGGCCTTCCCCCGAACCGTATCATTTTTTCCCCTGTTGCTCCTAAAGAGGAACATGTTCGGAGAGGCCAGCTGGCTGATGTCTGCTTGGACACTCCACTCTGTAATGGCCACACCACAGGGATGGATGTCCTTTGGGCAGGGACCCCCATGGTGACTATGCCAGGAGAGACTCTTGCTTCCCGAGTTGCAGGTTCCCAGCTCACTTGTTTAGGCTGTCTTGAGCTGATTGCTAAAAATCGGCAAGAATATGAAGAGATAGCTGTGAAACTGGGAACTGATCTCGAATACCTGAAGAAAATTCGTGGCAAAGTCTGGAAGCAGAGAACATCTAGCCCTCTGTTCAACACCAAACAATATACAATGGAACTAGAGCGGCTCTACCTACAGATGTGGGAGCATTATGCAGCTGGCAACAAACCTGATCACATGATTAAGCCGGTTGAAGTCACTGAGTCGGCCTAAATAATGACTGTGTGCCCAGGAGAATTACCCCTGTAGCTGAGCCTCAACCTTCTGGGGGAAAGGGAACTACTTTTTCAATATCATGGTGCAGATGGGTGACAGACAATGATAAGAAATAGCACAGCCAGACTTGCTTCCTGCATGATCACGATAGGGAGAAACCCAAGAGATGCGAAACTGCTGTTCCACAAGGAGTCTCCATCGAATTTTGCAGCAGCCAGGTGTCTGGAAGGTCTGGAAGGTAAGTCTGGAAGGTAAGTCTGGAAGGTCTGATCTCCCTTGGTCTTCCAGGGGATGGATGGTTAATGTGGAAGGGAGATAGAGATTGCCCGGCCGTTTTGTGATTATCACGGATTGATTGAGTCTTCTGAATTAATTTTTTTCTTTCTATTTTGGGTATTGGAGCTTTTAAAAATGTTTGGTTTCAGGTATTTTTATTCATGTGAAGTGTATATGATTCTCTTGAGATAAGGTTTTAAGCTAAAATATTCCTTGTTTTAGTTTCTGAACTCTACCGATAAATGGGGACTTTGCTGGTGTAGTCTTTTTATAGGTTTTATAAACCACTTGAGCCTCTATCAGTCACTTTAGTGTCTGACATAACGTTTGGAACTCTCAGTGCTTTGTTGGTCTGTAGATGATGGCTTCAATTCTTTTTCTGGTCCGTTTCCTTCTTCCCTTCCCCCCACTTTAAAAATTCTCCTGTAACTTGGCTAACAAAATACCAAGTGTGATTCAAAACCTCCCAGAATGTTTCTCTTCAACACATCATCTGGTGCCAAATGAAGATTGTTAGGAGTGCTTATTAATTATGAAGGGCACAGTTGTGGTACTGTCACTGACGATAATAATAATGGATTTTTGGCCTAGAGTTTTGACCTATTTCACCAGTGTTTTACCATTGACTGCCCCTCTATGCTGCTTCCAAAAGTGAGAGTGTGTGATAAGATTTTTACTTTCATTTCTAAAGTTTGTTTTTTTTAGGTGAGTCCTGTTCTTCCTTTTTCTTTCAGCAGAAATGAAATCCCAGGTAAGTATAAGTATTCAAATATTTGATCAGTAAGTCACAGTTATCTCCAGTACATTAAATAACTTTCATCAAAAAACATGTTATAGGTGAAAAGCTCTGAAGGACCAGCTATGTATATGATAATTATGTTTCAGGCCTTCTAGGGTATTATATATAATAACTTGTCTTCTGGTCGTGGTCTTGAAGTCTTTATGGATTCAGCCTCAGTAGTAGCGAACTGCACTGCTACTTGGTTTGGAGTACAAATTAGACTTTAGCCCTCCTGGAGGTTGAGTTTTTGGTATTGAAAACCATAGGAATGAAATTATTGTATTTCATCAAAGGATCGAGGGCTTGAGGCTTAAACAAGCCAACATATGTGTGGGAAGCAGTCAGCCTTGAGAGCAGGCTACGGACATGCCAGGCATGCCGCCGCTGCTCGAAGGGACTGTCCCTACTTGTTCCCCTCCTTGTTCCATTCCACGGGAGATAAATCACCAGGGCCCAGAAATCAGAAAGAATGTAAAATGAGACAAGCCAATCTGTCTCCACCCTGCACGTGCAGGTTATTTTGGATGATTCTGGGTTTATGGGTTTTCTCCCAGGGAAGTTATCCTTGAGCCGAGACAGTCATTAGATGATGTAAACCACCGTCTGGCAACCTTCCCTTTTCTAGTCGATATAATCTGCAACTGTAGCATAATAAAACTTGCCTTGCAACCGTCAGTTGTCTTGGTCCTTCTGACCCCATTTGTCGGTGCTACTTCAGTTCCTTACCCCGTCCCTTCTGACCCTGGGCGGTGAAATCCTCTTTCTGAGGCTGGTCCGCGGCAAGTGGCGCCTGAACAGGGACCTGAAGCGTGAAGCCAATGAAAAGAAAAAGAAAGTGCAGGTAAGAGAACCCTTATGCAAAATATGTGTGGACACGAGTAAAAGTGAAACTAACAGAGGCATAAGGCAACAGTCAGAAGTAAAATAAGATGGGGCAAAAGGGCTCAAAGGAGCGTGAATTATTTGCTCCGGTTTTACTTTCGATGCTTAAAGCTCGGGGTAATAAAGTTTCTACCTCACAGTTGACTGAATTTTTGCAGCATATCCATGATGTATCTCCCTGGTTTCCTGATGGCGGCTCTGTGACATAGAAATCTGGCAGAAAGTTGGAGAAGATTTTAAAAATTATTATGAGTCTCGAGGGCCTACTCATACTGCCGTTGTTACATTTAGTTTGTGGAATCTGATAAAAATATGTTTAGGTTCTTCTCATGATAGTGTTGATTTGAATGTAAAGTCAGAAAAACATAAGCCTCTGACAGAAGAAACGACTGTATTATCAGCTACTGTGTCGCCACTTCCTAAACCAAAAGAGCTAATCAATTTAAATATTTCAGATGAAGAGGAACATTTTGACTTAACAGATGAGGCTTTTAAACATAAAAGAGAGAAGTATCCTGAAGATGATTTTCTAATGGCTATAATAGATAAGTCAGTGAAAAAGCTGCAAATTAGTAAGGACTGTCTTCCTCAAAATTCTCCATCTGTAAAACTGCTCAGTCCCTTGCAACGTGCTGTACAAGCAGCAATAAAACGAGGAGAAGATCCTATTTTCTGTTGTCCTGCCACGGAAAGACCTGATCCTAATAATCCTCAACAGGCTATTAGGGAGCATCAGGCTCTTCCTTTTAAAGTTTTGAAAGATTTAAAATCTGCTTGTGCTCAATATGGGCCCACTGCTCCTTTTACTACTGCTATGGTTGACACTATTACAGGAGAAGCTCTTCCCCCTGCTGATTGGCAGTCTATTGCACGAGCTTGTTTAAATGGTGGAGATTATTTAATATGGAAGTTTGATTTTTATGAACGGGCTGCTGAACAAGCAGAAAAGAATGCTACCCATGATATTCCAGTTGATTATCATATGCTGATTGGGGAAGGACCATATATTTCTTTACAAGTTCGATTAACTTATCCCTTTGTTGCTTATCCTCAAATAAATCATTTGGCATTACAAGCCTGGAGGAAATTATCTTCTACACACAAAACTGAGGATCTTTCAAAAATTAGACAGGGACCTGATGAACCATATGCTGATTTTGTAGATAGATTGTTACAGCCGGTGGGGAGACTCATTGTGGATGGACTCACTGGTACAATTGTAGTTAAGCAACTTGCTTTTGAAAATGCTAATAATGCATGTCAGGCTGCGATTCGACCTTGGAGAAAACGGGGAACATTGGAGGATTATATTCGCCTTTGTGCAGACATTGGGCCTGCTTATATACAGGGTGCTGCTATGGCTGCAGCATCAACTAAAGTGGGGTTTAAAAACAATCCAAAGAGAACAAAGACTAGTTTTAAATGCGGAAAGGCAGGTCATTTTGCTGGAGAATGTAGATCTTTTCACTGTAACCCTGGTCCTTCCTTCCCAACTCAAAACCCTCCAGATGGTCAGAAAATCCCTGGTTTATGCCCTAAATGCAATAGGGGAAAACGTTGGGCACGCGATTGTTGGTCGCTCAGTGGCCCACAAGGATGGAACACCACTGTCGGGAAACTCCTCCCGGGGCCTTCCCCGGCCCCAACAGATAATAGGGGCAATGTCTGTGTATCCTCCTCAAACTATCAATCAGACATTAACCAAAAACAAAAACATACAATATCTTTGCTCTCCAGAGAAACAGCAGGAAGCGCAGGACTGGACCACAGTACCTCCGCCCGATATGTATTAACTCCTGAAATGGGTCCTCAGGCCTTCTCTACGGGCATCTATGGACCTTTACCCAAGGGTTTGATGGGACTACTATTGGGAAGAAGTAGTGTCACCATGAAGGGTTTAACTATTATGCCAGGAGTCATAGATTGTGACTACGAAGGAGAAATAAAAATCATGGCACAAACTATTAAAAATATAATAATGATTTCTCCTGGGGATAAAATTGCACAATTGCTACTTTTGCCCTTTGTACCTCATGGACAAATTTTACAACATCAAAAGAGAGACACAAAGGCTTTTGGATCATCTAATGCTGCCTACTGGATTCAGAAGATAGGGAAAGAACATCCAGAAAGGAAATGAACCATTAATGGAAAGGTTTTTTCAGGTTTGTTAGACACTGGAGCTGATGTCTCTGTTATGACACAGATTCACTGGCATAAACATTGGCCCGTTAGTCCTACTATTACAGAACTTCAAGGAATAGGACAGAGTTCTTCTCCTATGCAAAGTAGTCAGTTATTATGGCAAGATAGTGAGGGCCATTCAGGATACTTCCAGCCTTATGTTTTGCCTAGGCTGCCTTTAAACCTCTGGGGCCGAGATATATTAAAAGAAATGGGAGTATTACTTTATAGTCCAAATTCTCAAGTCTCTAATATGATGTTGGATCAAGGATTTCTTCCCACAAAAGGGCTGGGAACAAATCAACAAGGACCTGTCTATCCTATTGATGTGAAAATAAAATATGATAGACAAGGTTTGTGTTTTTCTTAGGGGCCTTGGATTCTCCTCCACTCACTGCCGATCCAATTACTTGGCTGAGTGATGACCCTGTATGGGTGGACCAATGGCCCCTCACAAAGGAGAAATTAGAAGCTGCAGAACAATTAGTACTGAAACAATTAGGGCATTTAGAAATTTCCAATAGTCCTTGGAATACTCCTATTTTTATTACCAAGAAAAAATCTGGAAAATATAGGTTATTACCGGATCTAAGAGCTGTTAATAAAACTATGCTAATAATGGGAGCTCTTCAAGCAGGCCTACCCTCTCCAACAGCCATACCACACGATTATCATCTTTTAGTTATAGATTTAAAAGATTGTTTTTTTCACTATTCCTTTGTTTCCTGAAGATAGAAAACATTTTGCTTTTAGCTTGCCTTCCTTAAATTTTAAGGAGCCCATGAGGAGCTTTCAATGGAAAGTATTGCCTCAGGGCATGGCAAATAGTCCTACATTATGCCAAAACTATGTGGCTCAGGCCTTAACTCCTGTGAGAAAAAGGTTTCCAACGTTATATCTCATACATTATATGGATGATATACTTTTAGCCACTGATAATATTTCTTTATTAGAGACTGCTTTTCCATTTTTACAACAATCCTTACAATCATTTGGCTTGGTCATTGCCTCAGAAAAAATTCAAAGACAATCTCCATTTTTCTATTTGGGAAAATATATTGATAACACTACCATTAGGCCTCAGAAACTGCAAATTCGAGTTGATAATTTAAAAACATTAAAGGATTTTCAAAAATTACTTGGAGACATTAATTGGCCAAGGCCTTCCTTAAAACTTACTACTGCTCAATTAGAGCCTTTGTTTGATATTCTTAAAGGTGACTCAGCTCCTTCTACTTCACGCTCTATGACTCCAGAAGCACTTCAAGCTTTACAAGTAGTTAATAGAGCTATCAGCTCTGCACAGTTAACTCGAATGCATACTCACCTGCCAATTTCTTTAATTGCTTGTCCAACACCTCATGTGCCTACTGCCATCTTATGGCAAACTGTTGGCATTATTGAATGGATTCATATGAAAACTACATCCTCTAAGGTTATTAACCCTTATTTTGAACTTAGTAGTAAGCTAATAATGCAAGGTAGAACTAGATGCTTACAACTTCTGGGTATAGAACCTTCTCAAATTATTATCCCTTATTCAGTTAGTCAACAAAATTGGCTTTTTCAACATAGTAATGAATGGGGTCTTGCTCTTGCAGGATTTTCAGGTGCCTTGGAATGCCATTACCCTGCTGATAAATTGATCCAATTCGACAAAGTTAACTGTTATATCTTTCCTTCTATAATTAGGCAACAGCCTATTCCTCATGTACCTTTGGTTTTTACAGACGGTTCTTCTTCAGGAGGGGCTACTGTAATCACTGACGACGGAACAAAACTCATTAAACAAACTTCCTTGACTTCAGCTCAACGTGTTGAACTGTATGCTGTCATGATGGCTTTTAAACATTTGCCTTCTATATCTTTTAATTTGTTTTCTGATAGTAAATATCTTATCAGCTTATTATTTCTTCTGGAGACTGTGACCAGAGGACATACTAATGACCCTGAATTATCATCCTCTTTTCGTTTGCTTCAACAGCTTATTCGTTCCCACGATGGCCGTGTTGCAGCTCTGCATATCCGTGCTCATTCTAACTTGCCTGGTCCATTGTCTAAACTTAATGTGACTGCAGATGTTTTAACTCGATCTAAACGTGATCTTTATCCTGTGCGTTTTCCTCCCAAAAATAAAGTTAAAGTTACTCTTCCTCCTCAGTCTCTTTTCCCTAAAGCAGGACATATCCCAAATTACCGTCCTCCTCCTTTCCGTTCGTCATGCTGTCAAGAATGGCTAAGGTATTGCATTCATTATCTTCATACTGTTGATACTCATGGTCCATGTCCTGGACACCCTCATATTATGGTAAGTTATGATCAAACTGCTTCACAAGCAGCACAGCAGTCGCATGCTTTACACCATCAGTCGGCGGCTACGTTACGCAAAGAATTTTCCCTTACTCGTGAAGCCACCCGACAAATTGTTAAGCAATGCCCACAGTGCTTACCTCACCTTCCTGTTCCACATTATGGTGTTAATCCTCGTGGATTATTACCTAGTTATTTATGGCAAATGGATGTTACTCATAGCCCGTCTTTTGGGAAATTACAATTTGTTCATGTCACTATTGATACTTATTCTGGTTTCCTCTGTGCTACAGCACAGACCCGAGAAGCTACTAAACATGTTATCACTCATTTATTACACTGTTTTGCTTTTGTGAACCTTCATTTTACAGGAACCAACATTACTCTTACAGGCCCGGCTACCAGCCGACGAGAGGATCTTAAGGATACCATCATTTGGTATAAAAATGGGCAAGCTATTAATATTAGAGGTCGAATCTCATATGCCTCGCCACTTTGGGATTCCGCTATTACTATAGCCAAGGTTCCAGGTGAAGATTCAGGAAATTATTTCTGTATGAAGCATTTACTTGGAGGACAAGGGATACTTATAGTTGGACATAAGGTTACTATTCTTAACAGAAAATCAAAACCTCAATTTCCTCCTTTTATGACCATTAACTTTGCTGGATCCAATTTTGAATGTTGCAATGCATCTTGGAATAATAACCAAATATGGTGTACTACAGATCATACCAAGGGGTCAATTCTTCTCTCTTCTATTCCCATCATAGATAGGTTTATCACATTTCAAAAGAACTGGGATATATGGAAACTAGCTCTAACTTATTCCAATACACCTGTTATAACTTGTGTTGCTCCTCCATATACACTTTTGATTGGTTCTATTAACATTGGTAATTCTTCCAAAGGAGGATATAATATTAGCTGTGTTCATTGTATTTTTAGCAGTTGTATGTTCCCTTCTGCAGGAACACAATCTGTGCTTATACTAAGGCAACCCATATATGTTATGGTGCCTGTACATCTGAGAGAACCTTGGTATGAAGATACTGGAGTACAGGCATGGGTGGAACTCTCTAAAGCCTTGCAGAGAAGGAGACGCTTTATTGGGTGGCTAATAGTAAGTTTACTTGCCTTGGCTGCTCTGTCTGCTACCGCGGCTACTGCCCGTCTTGCTCTTTCACAGAGTATTAATCATGCTCACTTTGCTAATCAATTATCTCAAAATACCAGTCTTGCTTAATCTTTACAAAGTCACATAGATTTACAGATTAATAACAAGTTAGATGAATTTAAAAACGCAATTTTGAGGATTGGAGATCAGATGGCAGCATTAAAATTGAGGATGCGTTTAGCTTGTCATGCAAAGTATACGTGGATTTGTGTTATTCCTTACAAGTACAATGACTGTATTTGGGAATGGGAAAAAGTAAAAATGCATCTGCTGAATGTTTGGTCAGATAATAATATTAGTCTTGATCTTAAGAAATTAAATGCTGAAATTCAGGATATACAACATGCACATCTTGATGATATTTCACCAGAAGATGTAATTCAAACTTTACTGGATCATTTAAAGTGGTTAAACCCTTAGTCGTGGATTACTAGAGGGTTGTCAGGAGTTATTACCCTGGCCATAATTTGCCTATTATTGATAATAATCTTCTCATGTCTGTTTCGTATCCTCATGCTTCAGTATACTACTCTCGGCACTAAGCTTCATGGAATTATTTTGCAGCAAAAATTAAAAAATAAAGAAGGGGGACCTGTGGGAAGCAATCAGCCTTGAGAGCAGGCTACAGACATGCCAGGCATGCCGCTGCTGCTCGAAGGGACTGTCCCTACTTGTTCCCCTCCTTGTTCCATTCCACGGGAGATAAATCACCAGGGTCCAGAAATCAGAAAGTATGTAAAATGAGACAAGCCAATCTGTCTCCACCCTGCACGTGCAGGTTATTTTGGATGATTCTGGGTTTATGGGTTTTCTGCCAGGGAAGTTAACCTTGAGCCGAGACAGTCATTAGATAATGTAAACCACCGTCTGGCAACCTTCCCTTTTCTAGTCTATATAATCTGCAACTGTAGCATAATAAAACTTGCCTTGCAACCGTCAGTTGTCTTGGTCCTTCTGACCCCATTCGTCGGTGCTACTTCAGTTCCTTACCCCGTCCCTTCTGACCCTGGGCGGTGAAATCCTCTTTCTGAGGCTGGTCCGTGGCACATATGAATATGTTTTTGTCTTGCTGTACTGCACATATGCTGTCTAGTAACAGATATTTTGTCTGCTATTAGTGTTTTAGATTATGTCTTTCCAAAGCGCTGAGGCAGTGCACCTATTTTGATGTTGCAGCTGATGCCTGAACGTATCCTAGCTGACAAATTATTGATTAATAAAAACATGAATTTCTGAAAGATTTGTACTGTTAACCAAAATCTGAGCAAGGAGTCTCAAATGTAATTCTTAGCCAGAATTACATGTTAATGAACCATTTAACAGTGTAAATCAAGGAACATCAATGTAGGGATTTCTTTTCATTTATTTCTTACCTGCTTGAAATATCAGTTAAAGGTTGCCAGCTTGGTTGCAGATGAACAGACATTTGAAGTTCCCTGAACTACGTAATGTGGAATAGGATAGTAGACTTCCAACGCCCTCAAGGCTGTGACCTTGCAGCCATTTTACATAGCACATCATCCTCCTATAGGGATGAACCTTTCCCTGGCCCAAAAAGTAGCCACTCCGTTGAAGCTTTGCTTATTGTAACAGGCTTTTGTTTCCAGGTTACATGTCTGTGGAAGACTTAATTCTGAATAGAGATATAGATATTACTGGAAACTAATTGTTTTTGCTATTATACTCTGCTTTATCAAAAAAGTAAAACATTTAAATTGTGCTACAAAAATTCAGATGTCTTACAATCTTTAAACAATAAATGAATGAATTGCCCTTAAAAAAAAGAATTAAGCAGTTAGTTAAGCTGTTGGTCCCACATCAGACAAATTATCCTTATACCTCCTGTCAATATTGTTAACAGAGACTGTTATTTTATTAATCCTTATGATCCCATGATTCTTTCTTTCATGTTTCGGGGCACAGCAGGTGAGAGAGTGGGTTTGTTAAGCTGGGTGGGTTTATCCTTCTTTTATGCGTTCATTCAATTTTCTGTTCATTTACTTATTGTATACATATGGCAATAGAAGCTGCTAAGGCAATCATTGCTATTCTGCAAAACAACAAGGCACAGAAGCAGATGTCTTATTTCCGAGATTTCTCCCCCCAGGATTATTATGATTAAAGATCCTTTCCCCCCACTCCCTGGAGAGGACAAGGGGCTGCTCGCTGGAGGATTTTTAATGACTTGGGGAAAGGCTCAAATATCCCCCCATTATGGTAATCCACCCCAGGGGCAAACCACACAAGAATATTATGAATTTATTTTATTTTTCTATCCTTGCAAAGGTAATACTCAGCTCATTAGAATATGAAAACTATACTGTCAAATTTCAGAATTACATGGATGAAGAAAATCACCAAAGTGGCATCATATCATGTGTGTTATAGCTGTATTTACTATATTGACTATATTAAATATGTTGTGTTATCAATGTATTGTATAACTATATATTGAAAAGGCAAAATGCTGTAACGTATTTCAGAGAAAATAATTATGTTGGCCAACCCCAAATTGTACATTGTAGACGGGTCCTAGGAAAAGAAGATTCAATTCATAGTGAACAAGAGGTTAGCTTCTGTTTTCAGCCATGTGCTATTTCAAGAATTAAACATCATGAATAATACAGGATATAAGAGGAATAGTCTAAAGATGGAAAAGCACATTTTGATTAGGAAAGAGAATTTAAGTCTTTTTTTTTTTAAGGAAAACTGCCTTATTACTATGAGATAAGAAAATTGTTTCCTTCTTTTCTTCCTTGCTTTCTTCTTCTTTTTTTTAACCTTTTTAATTTTGGATATTTGACCTCTAAGCTGAGATGACTGAAAATGCCTCCTCTGGGCATCAACCTTTTTGAAAGACTTTTTCCCCCTCCCTGAGGGCTATTTGTCTCTTGGAGGCTTTGTCTACATTACTCCTCAAGAGGCAAGCATTTGTCCTTGCACTAAATGCTGACATCTCCTGATAAGAGGGAAGCTGCAGAGTAGAAGAATTGAAGGTCAGTATGTTGATATTGGTCTCAAGCGCATTGATGTACATTTGTGTATTGGGGAAGGGGAGTGAAGCTTGAGAGTGGGCCAGTGGGGAGGGGTAAATATTTTGTGATGCTGTCTACCTATGGGCTTATAAAGTTTATGGCTGCATTAGGAGGACAAGCATTACCATTAGCATGAAAAGTAGGGCAGACCTCAGTTGCAAAAGCTTCTAGCCATACACATAGGGCAATACGTAAATGATACACCTTATTGCATTCACCCATTCACCCTCCCCTGTTCACGCTAATTGGAAATTTCCATCCATTTCAGAGAAGTAACACAACTATCAATCATTTTCCCTGGCACGAATCTTCCAGGAGAAAGAAAATGGAATACACCTAGCGACAGAGCTCACGCACTAGTAGTCCATGTGTCTTAGATTTAATATCTGATGACTAGCTGCATTGAAGCCAAGAGGTGGTTCACAAAGTTGCTGCACATTAGAATCACCTGGGGAACTCTGAGACCTTCCCGTGCCCAGGCTCCTCCCTAGACCTACTGAATCAAAATCTCTGGGGCTGGGACCCAGACACCAATGTTTTTCTTCAAAGCTCTTTAGGTAATTCAAACGAGCAGCAAAGCTTGAGAACCAGCCCAATAATGGGAACAAACTTATTTCACACAGATAAAGTGGGGCAATTCATATGTTAAAAGAACGTGAATATATGTATATATTTCTTTTTTTTCACTTTATTCTGTTTGTATTTCAAATAGGCTTTTTTTTTTTTCCTTCTGCAAAAAGCATTATTGTTTCCATTTGGTCCAAGGCTTGGGAGAGGGCTCCAGGGCGGTTACAAAGCTGCCTAGTGGGGCCTCCCTGGTGGCGCAGTGGTTGAGGGTCCGCCTGCCGATGCAGGGGACGCGGGTTCGTGCCCCGGTCTGGGAGGATCCCACATGCCGCGGAGCGGCTGGGCCCGTGAGCCATGGCCGCTGGGCCTGCGCGTCCGGAGCCTGTGCTCTGCAACGGGAGAGGCCACAGCAGTGAGAGGCCCACATACCGCAAAAAGAAAAAAAAAAAAAAAAGCTGCCTAGTGGCTGCAGAGCGGGGCTTCAGGCAGAAGCTCTGACGCCAGAGGGTCTCCTCAGACGCGGCTGGACTTCAGAGACTCCTGTTTGGCTCGAGGGTGAGCCTTTCAAAGAGATACTCGCCCAGCACAGCCTGCGGACCAGCCAGCCTGCGGAGGTTGGTCAGGTGGTCTCCCATCTTCTGGATGAGTTTTACCTGCTCCTCCAGGAAGCGGCTCTCCAGGAAATCACAGAACTGGGAGTCTGCACGGGCAGGACCCAGGGCGCGCAGATCCGTTAGTGCCTGGTTCAGATTCTTCTCCCTAAGAATGGCGGCTTCCACAGCATCCTGGGTTTTACCCCACTCATCCTGAGAAGGCTTCTGCGCATCCTGGAAGAGGGCGCGGCCGCAGCACTGGTTTTGCATTTTCAAGAGGCGCTGGGCGCCCTCACACTTCTCCTCAGCCAGTTGGCGAAAAATGTGGCCCATACTGTCCAGAGTCCCATTGTTGCTGTCGAAATAGATGCTCAGAGAGAGGTAAGTGTCCACAGATGCATGTTGAACAGGCGGTGGACGGCGGCCTCCACCTCGGTGGAATAATTCTGACGAACCTGTGAACTCGTGGTTGATCAGTGATAAGGAGCTAAGCTCAAAAACTGGTGTTGGCCTGTCCTGGAGGCTGAGGATAGCTGAGTGTCTGATTCCAAAGGTTGCGAAAGGAAGAAAGGTTGGAAGGTGGTCGGGGGCTGGAGCAAGGAGCGTCCCTGGGTCTGTTCATTCCAAACACTGTTGAAGCAAAAGACAGATCTGCAGGACTGCCGAACGCACTGCCTCAAATAGGCTTTGATATAAATGAACAAGAAGTCCAAGCAAGGACAAAACTTACCCTTCCTCCCACCAAAATAGCTGGTGATACTAGAATCTAGATCTGGGAAGGGATTCTTCCATTGCTTTCTTAACATTCCAAGCCACTAGAGCAGTGGTTCTCAAAGTATGGTCACCTTGTAACCAAGCAGTACCCTATGGGGCCTTCCTAGGACAGACCCATCCCCCATATCCTCTATTGTAGTTTCTCTCTGAAGTACTCAGATAATAGTATCTCAGGCATATTTCTTGAGTTTTCAGATGCTAAAAACCACCACCCAATGGAAGAAATGAACTCCTTGATGATCATGAGCACGTAGCCCTCAGACCTCCTGGCACCTAAGGATGGATAATGTTACCTGCCTTGTGGCCTCAACATCAGCCAGTCAGAGGATTGTGCACCAGCTGATCACATGCCCTGGGATGTCCCTCCCTCACCTGGCCTTTAAAAATGCTTTGCTGAAATCCTTTGGAGATTTCAGGGGTTTTGGAACACGGACCACCCCTCTCCTTGCTCGATCCTGCAATAAACCTTTCTCTTCTCCAGACTCCAACCTTTAGGTTTGTTTGGCCTCACTGTGCTTCAGACACATGAACCTGCATTCAGTAACAACTTGACCAGCTTTACCAGCGTCCCCTGATAATGTGTCAGATATTCAAGTTTTAGGGCCCTATCCCAGCCCTATGGAATCAGCAACTCTAGTGGGGCTCAGTGATCTCTGTTATAACAGGCCCTCCATATGATTTTTATTCACCTTAAAGTTTGAAAATATCTGCATTGTCAGCTGGCCAAAGTGTCCACCAGCAGGTGAAGGGGAGTGATGCCTGGAAAAGATAGGGAGTAGCCAAGGCAAGTACAGCAGCATTTGCCGTGGTAGTAATGGAGAATGCCTTTTCTCCACTGGTTGGCACAGACTAGTATCTGGGAGCAGTGGCAGGGTTATTTAGGATGCTTTACAATTCAATGTAGTGACCGCTGTCCTGGTTTGCCAGGGACTTCCCCTGTGTGAACACTTAAAACCTCATCCTGGCAAACCCCTTAGCCCTGGATTTGAAAAACTTAGGGAATAACATGAAATTTAGGGGAAACATGATCTAGGATTTGGGCGAGTCACAAGTGCTAATTAAAGCTAAGCAAGTATGGTCAGCATCTAGCCTTCTTTACCCCTTTGTGGGAAGGTAAATCTGATTGGGTGAAAGGACTTATTGTTAAGAAATCTTTGTAGAAACATCCCCTTCTGCTTAGTCTGCTGGTTCTCAGTTCTGGCTAGACACTGGCATCGTCTGAGGAGATTTAAAGTTATTTTATTGGTCTAGGATGACCAACAGTCAGTGTGAGGGTTTTTAAAAAGTGCTTCAGATGATTCTAATATGCAGCCAAATTTAGGTGCCACTGCTTAAGCTTTTGAACCACTGCTACATATTTTCACCTCATCTTCCTATGAGAATATCCAACTGTAGTTGAGGTTTGTTTGTTTTTCTTTTTCTTTTTTTAACTCTCTTATTATAAGATTTACTGTCTTAAATAAGATTGAATGTACAGAAAATCCTGCTAGTCCATCTGGTACAGCTAGATACTTAGAATAATATCGTTAAGATATATACCATTTAAGTACTGTGACTGGCCTTTTTAAAATTAACATATGCATTGAATTAGTACAATCTCTTTTGAAGTTGTCATGTTGGGGAGCTATACCTGTAATCTGCTG
>NW_027671241.1:0-8160 GCF_964165515.1 Mesoplodon bidens | reverse complement strand
CCCGGACTGAGCAAAGCCTGTCTCTAACCCTGCTGTGCAGGAGAAGTGTACAGGCTAACAGTCAGGTTCCACTTTGAGTCCTTGGGTGTGGGCTACAGGAATTGACCAATGCTAAGGCTTATGGTAATGTTATCCAATACAATAAAATAGCTCCCTGATTCTTATCTGCTTTTGGCCTTGTTTAAGCAATGACACCAGCACTGACAGATATGACCTGTACTGTATACATGGGGTCTCACACCTCTCAGAATCTGGGAGCTTACCAGAATTCAGTTCTTGAGGTGAATTTCACATTAATGACTGTGCCAAAGTCAACTGATAAGTCCACCCATAGCTGCCCTGGATTCTGTGATCATTAAGGCCACCTGATGGGCAAGGTCTGGACCTTTGGAGATGCTAGGACTTCCAGCCAAGGATACGGATGCAGGGACTCCCTTGCTCCATGACTGAGGATCCCTTGGCTGAGTGGTAAGTGCAGGTCAGGGATCCAGAGCATCCATATTGGGACCCACCCCTGGGTTCTCAGTTTGGCTTTTCCACATAGGAGGTCAAGAGCTTAGAACATTTATCTCTGCACCATATCTCTGAGGAAAAGGAATATTAACCAAATCTGGGCAACAGCTGTGTTGAGGGAAGAACATGCAACCAAATTCACAAAACAAGTAAGGATCCTGTGCCTGACCTAACCTTAGGTACTTCAAAACAACTCCATAAGTCTCTTAGCCCCTTAGAGAGGATGAAAGGAATATTGGTGTTAAAAGTAACTAGTCCCAATTCCCTTAGTCTGGAATACTGAAACATAATTCTACAGCAGAGGAAGCCTCATAAACACACAGCGTCTGCCAGGGTTTACCCGAGCCTTGGGAGAACTGGGAAGGATAAGACCAAGGCAGGCCTGAGGAAAGGTCAGAGGGTAGGCAGAACTGGGGTGTGGGGAGCAAGGGAAGGGCTGTCTGGAAGAAGCAGTGGGTTGTAAGAAGAGCAGTGACCCTGGGTCCTGCTGCCCAGAGTCTCTGTCCTGGGCCTGGTCAAACCCAGGAGACCAGGTCAGCAGGGCTGTGAAAGCAAGTGTGTGAAATAGACCAGCAGCCCCTTCACACAGCCCCCTAGAATTCCTGCCAGCCATGAAGGTTCTTTAGGGGCAGCTGGATGTGGACCCCTCTCAAATGGAAGCGTGTGAGCACATCAGCCTTGGGGAAGTGCAGAGGCTAAGATGAGCTCAAGGAGCTCATGCAGTGATCCCAGAGCACGTGTTCTGTGACTCATCTATCTCTGGGACTGTCTTTACAAGAGGAATAAACAGTGAGGACAAAACATGAGGTGAAGCCACAAGTCCTGAAAGTGCAGAGGGAGACAGTTCACTTCTCATCCACCACCTCACCCTTTCTAGAAGAACTTGATCTCAAGTTTCAAGGGCCCATGAGAGTTTTGATGCACAGGTTCTTTCCATCACAGGTCAATATGCAAAATACAACAAACTCTCCTGTGCACAATACCCTAGATGTGCTAACCAGAAAACAAACGTCCATATTAGGCAGTGACAAGCACATGAAAGAGCAGCTCATGTGCAAAAGATCAGTTTTGATGAGCAAATCAAGAAAAGGTGATTATAGAGCACAGTCATGTCTAAGGACACAATTTCTCTCTATTGTGTCATTAAAATATGAAAAAAACAAGTCAGAACTCTACACATATTTCATTCTTCTTTCTGATTTCATATCCACCTTCCTCAGTCTCCAAAGCAGGAGATATAACCCTAAAGTTCCAGGAACCCTCTGCCATTAGATCCTACCTAAGTGTTGTTCCTACCTGTATCCTTTTCCTTATCACGGCCACAAGTGCTATCCAGAGTCGATTCTGTAGAAACACGAATATGAATTTACAAGTCTTATGGATACATTTAAAATGTGACTAATGTGACTGAGTAATTGGATACTTTATTTTGTTTTATTTTAATACACTAAGATAATCAATTGAATTAAATAAATTATAACAGGCACATCTAGCTAGTGGCTACAACATTGTAATACACATCCCTCTCCCTCTCTCTCTCCATACATGTATATGTATATATATCTACCGATACAAGATGACTATTTGCTGATGGTTTAACGAAGGTAAAACCTCTGCCCCGTGAAGGTACTTAGCCCAAGGGGTAAGAGGGATGCGTCCCTCTGCTGGTCTCCCTGGTAACCGATGAGCCCATCTGCTGTCAACTCCCCCTTTAACTGGTAGCCTGCCTATTCCGCCCAGAGAGAAGCATGCTGCTACTGCTGCTGCTGCGTTCTGCCTGCCATCGGCTATCTACAGTGGGATGTCTCTCCAGGACCACTTTGCTTCTGACGTGAAAGATCTCCCATCTATTAAACCATGAATGTCTCGTTCCTGACTTCGGGCTCTTTCCTTAGCCCTGAGGCTGAGCAAGTACAGGGCTTGCAGGCGTGAGAGGTGCAGCCCAACACCTTCTGCAGGGCAGTTTGCTGGCCAGATTTGATGATTCATTTGAAGGTGTTTCCTAGGCTTATGCACACTTGCCTGGCACTCATGAGACCTTGGGGACACTGAAACATTAGTGTCAACACCCAGATCCTAGAGGAATTCCCGACAGGTGTTCCACTTGAGGGGAGAGGTAATGAGCATGGCCCAGTGCACCTGTGCTAGACATAATCAGCGAGCAGGTGCAGAAGGGAGGGAGGGACATTCACTCACTTCATGAGGCCATCCTTCTCACCACTGCCTCTGAAAAATCCAGGGAAGGAAGGCACAAAATGCCCTTAGACGGTAAATGGTCTGTACACTGAAAACTACAAACCACTGCTGAAAGAATTTCACAAGGAATAAATAATTGAAATGACATATCATATTCATAGACTGGAAACTTATTATTGTTGACATTTCCACACTACCCAAAGGTATGTATAAATTCATTGTAATACCTATCAAAATCCCAATGTCAATTTCAAAGAAATAGATAAAAAAAAAGATCCTAAAATATATATGGAAACACTAAGGACTCCAAACAGACAAAACAATCCTGAGAACAAAGAACATGGATGGAGGCTTCTCACTTCCTATCTTCAAAACAGATTACAAAGCCACAGGAATCAAAACTGTATGGTACTGACATAGAAACAGATACATAGGCCTAAAGACCAGAATAAATAACCCCCAAGAAAACTCATAGATACATGGACAAATGAAATTCACCAAGCTTCTAAGACATCAAATAGGGAAAGTATAGTTTTTTCAACAGTCAATAGGATGAAAATATAACTTACAGAAAGATTACAAACATATATCAGAAAAGGAGCTAATATACAAAACATCAAAGAAAAATACTACAACTCAAATGCAAACTAAGTTAAAAAATTAAAAAGGGTAAATAAACGGGTTAAGAAATGTGCAATGACTTAAATATGATATTTCCTGAAAAAGACATACAAATGAGTAACAAATATAGGAAAAGGTTCTCAACCTCACTAATCATCAGGGCAATGCAAATGAACACCTCACACCTGTTAGGCTGTGTATTATAAAGAAAAAAATTAACAGTTTAAGGCCAAGATGTGGGGAATTGGAAACTTTGTACACTGCTGGTGGGAATGTAAAATGGTGCCGCTATTATGAAAAAGAGTATGGGGGTTCCTTATAAAATTATAAACAGAAATATCATATGATACAGCAATCACAGTTCTGGGTATATATCCAAAGGAAATTAAATCAGTATCACAATGAGATGAACTTAGGTTCATTGTAGCATTCTCCACAATAGCCTAGATATGCAACGAACTTCACAAAAAAAGCAAGTGTCCTGTGCCTCAGCTAACCTTAGGTACTTCAAAACAACTCCATAAGTCTCTTAGCCCCTTAGAGAGGATGAAAGCAATATTAGAGTTAAAAGTAACTTGAACCAATTCCCTTAGTCTGGAATACTGAAACAAAAGTTCTACAGCAGGGGAAGCCTCCTAAACACACAGCACCTGCCAGGGTTTACCCCAGCCTTGGAAGAACTGGGAAGGATAAGACCAAGGCAGGCCTGAGGAAAGGTCAGAGGGTAGGCAGGACTGGAGTGTGGGGAGCAGGGGCAGGGCTGTCCGGATGGAGCAGTGGGTTGTAAGAAGAGCAGTGACCCTGGGTCCTGCTGCCCTGAGTCTCTTTCCTGGGCCTTGTGAATTCCAGGAGACCAGGTTAGCAGGGCTGTGAGAGCCAGTGTGTGAAGAAGCCCAGCAGCCCCTTGACACAGTCCTCTACAATTCCTGCCGGCCATGAAGGGTCTTTAGGGGCAGTTGGACGTGGAGCCCACTCAATTGGAAGCAACTCAGCACATCAGCCTTGGGAGGTGCTGAGGCTGAAATGAGGAGACTGAGCACATGCAGTGACCCCAAAGCATGTGTTCTGTGACTCATCCACTTCTGGGAACGCGCTTTCCATGAAGAATAAACAGTGAGCACAAAAGTAAGGTGAAGCTACAAGTCCTGAAAGTGTAGAGGGAGAGAGTTCAAGTCTCATCCACCACCTGACACTCACTATAAGAACTTGTTCTCCAGTGTCAAGTGACTATGACAGTTTTGTTCCCACTAGGATATGGCCATCATACGTGAATGTAAAACTGAAACCAAAATCCTGGTGCAAAATACCCTCTAGGTACCAAACAGAAACGAACATTTCATTTTTGGCAGTGAAAAAGCAATGAAAGAGTAGTCTTGTGAGAAAGAAAATTTCTGAATGCCAAAGCAAGAAAAGATGACTATAAGCACAGTACAGTCAAAGGACATGGACACAATAACTCGATTATATCATTAAAATATGGAAAGAAAAACCCAGAATTCTACAATTTTTCCTTCTTCTTCCTGATTTCATATTCACCTTCATTCGTTTCTAAAGAACCGGGTGGAACCAAAGTGTTCTAGGAATTGTCTCCCTTTAGATCCTACCTGAGAGTTGTTCCCTATGTGAATCGTCATCAGCATCACTGCTATGTATGCTCTCCACCATGCATTTTGTACAAACACAACCATGAGCATAAAGTTATTATACAAGTTGACCCACCCATTTCTACTACTCGACTTGCTGGCTCACACAGCATCACCCTGGTCTTCCCTCCAGGTTCTCAGACCTCCCCTGTGCTCTGTGCAGACAGAGTCCTTCAATAAGATATTGATCACAGTTGAAAATTTCAAATGAGGGAGAGATGCTGAGAAAATCACCTTTCGACCCCTCACTTCTATAGACCCATTTATAGCTTTCACCGTCAACCTTACCAACCTGAAATTCCAGATGTTACAGACACAGTTGAAACATGGCTAGTGTGACCAAGCAATTGTGAGTTTTTTGCGCTTTTTAATAGAAAGATTTAATTACTGTTTGAACTAAATTAATTATAAAGAGACACATTTGGTTAGTGGCTACCACACTGGAAAGCTCAGCTGTAAGAAATCCAAAGATGAGAAAGAGGCAACCAGCCACCCCTCCCCTGGCTGTTCCTTACTGCAGAAAATTTGATGGCCTGATCTGATCATTCGTATGTAGGTATATCTTGGGCTCTTGGTCCCACGCCAGGCATTGGGAGAGTCCTTGTGGACACTAAAATAGTACAGTCAACACTCAGATCCAAGAGGAATTCCCAGCAAAGGGCCCAATTGTAGACAGAAGTGAAGGGCATGGCCCAGTACACCTGTATTAGACATAATCAGAGAGTAGGTGCAGAGGGGAGGGAGGGATTTCACTCTCTCCATGAGTCCATCCTTCTCACCCCTGACTCTAGAAGACCTGAGGAAGGCAGTGGAAAAGGCCCCGTAGGAGGTGAAAAATTTGTATACTGAAAACTACAGGACATGGCGGAAAGAAACTAAGAAGAGACAAGTAATTGGAATGACACACCATGTTCATAGACTGGATTATTAAATACTCTTGGCATTTCTATACCACATAAAGGGATGTACACATATATCGCAACAACCCACAAAATTCCATGTCATTATTATAGAAGTGGACAGAATTCTAAAATACATATATAACCCACCCCAAATAGATAAAATAATCTTGAGAGCAAAGAGCAATGATGGCGATGAACAGTTCCTGAACTCAAAACACATAAAAATGCCACAGTAGTCAAAAGAGTCTGCTACTGGCATCAAGACAGTGAGATAGATCAATGAAATATAATAGAGAGACCTCAAATAAATGCACATATATATGGCCAACTGATCTGTGCCAAGGTTCTAAGATTAACAAGTGAAGAGAGGATAGTCTTTTCAACAATCAAGAGAATGAAAAGGCAACCTATAAGATGGGAGGAAATATGTGTAAACCTTGTATCTGAATAAGGGACCAATATCCAGAATATATAAGAAACTACTACAAGTGAATTTCAGAAAAACAGCGGGCAAATAACTGAGTTTCAAAATGGGTAAAAAGCTTCACTAGACACTTCTCCATAAAGACATACAAGTGGTCAATCTACATATGAAAATTTGCTCAACATTGCTAAGCACCAGGGAAATGGAAATCAAGCCACAGGGAGATATCACTCACACCTGTTACGATGTGTATTATAAAAAGACAAATAGGTCTTCCCTGGTGGCACAGTGGTTGAGAGTTCTCCTGCCGAGGCAGGGGACACGTGTTTGTGCCCTGGTCTGGGCGGATCCCACATGCCACTAAGCAGCTGGGCCCATGAGCCATGGACGCAGATCCTGTGTATTTGGAGCCTGTGCTCCGCAATGGGATAGCCCACAACAATGACAGACCCATGTACTGCAAAAAATAAAAAAATAAAAAATAAATAAAACAGAAAGAAAATTAATGGATGCTGGCAAAGATGTGAAAAGTGGAACATTTGTACACTGTTATGTACACTGTAGTAATGTAAAATGGTGTAGCCATTATGGAAAACAGAATGGAGGTCCCCTAAAAATTATTAAGAGAACTCTCATAAAATCCAGCAATCACTCATTTAGGTTTATATACAAAGGAGATAAAACAAGAATGTCCAAGAGATATCTACAATCTCATGTCCATTGCAGCATTATACACAATACACAACATAGGAAAAGTGCCTAGTGTCCATGGGAATATGAATTAATAAAGAAAATGTGGTGTGAACATACAGTGGAATGTCATTCAGTCTGTGAAAAAGAAGGAAATCCTGCCATTTGCAGCAACACGAAAGAACTTGGAGGACATTTGTAAGAGTGAAATAAGCCAGTCACAGAAGGTCCAAAACTGAAAGAAAACTCCAAGAAGCAGAGCGTAGAAGGGTGATTCCAAGAGCTGGCAGGAGGTTGACATGGGGAGTCTCTGTTCAATGCTTAGAATGTGTTATTTCAAAATGGAAAAGATCTAGACACATGCTGTACAGCAAGGTTCATGTAGTCAACAGGACTGCCTGGACATTTCTAAACTTGTTAAGATGTTGGATTTCATCGTATGTGTACTTTTACAACAATAAAATACACAGGTGTAAAATAAATACAAAGTGGAAAAAGGGGGAAAAAGAAGAAAAATAAGGAAAGGGAGTCAACAGATGGAAAGAAGAAATCAGGAAGGGTCTCGAATGTACACAGGTATCAGGAGATAATGGGAGAGAAGCTCCTCTCCCCAGGCTTTAAAGAAGACATCTCTCCAGAGTTCACTCCAGCAAGAGGGGGATGCCCTTTCTCTTCCCCATTCAACCAGAAGTGCCAATAGCATCCTAAGTGTGGCCCAGGCTGTGCTCAGCTGGATACTTTTCCTTGATCTCTAAACCAACCACACCTGACTCCCCATGGCTCAGGTGTCCTTAATGAATCTCCTTCCACTTCTCTAAAGCATTTCCCTCTTCACATCCAGCCCGAGGCGGCAATCCTGTCCTCACACGTGTTGTCCACTGGGCGGGTCTCTGAGTTCTTAAGAGCCTCCCTGTGAGTAGCAGGCACTGAATCGCACACCAGGGTTCCCCTCAGCACCATCAGCAAACTACGATCTAGGGATTGAGGATTTCTAGAACAACTTTACTCATACACAGTCTCCTGGGTAAACAAGTGATATTTTACAATCAAGCATTTTCAGTTTTTTCTTTGGTTGGGAAAATATTCACACATATACGGCAATCATATTCTATTAAAGTATGTATTTCTCAAAGGACTCACTATCGAAAAAAATTTTTTAAGTATAACTTTC
>NW_027671242.1:0-143370 GCF_964165515.1 Mesoplodon bidens | reverse complement strand
TGGCTTCCTTACTCCTCAGGGTATGGCGTGTGAGTTATTTTAATAATGTATCAATCTGCCTTTTCTTTCTTTTGTCACAATGCATTTGCTTTGTAAAGTGGTCTTGTTTTCAGGATAATAATTGGGTTTCCACAGGGAAAATCATAATGTATGAGGCAAATTACTGACTAAAGGCAAATTACTGACTTAAAAACATGAATCTCTAATTTGTTTCTAGTAGTTCTTCTTTTGTTTAAATTTTTGTTGTGTTAGTTATGTATAGAAACTTAAGGATAGTAATTTCTGCTCAGGTGGATAGTGGTACTGTTTAGCACAGCTCATTGGTCTTCTGAGACTTTTACAAATGCAGTCTGATTCATTCCAGCCAAGTTAATTATGAGGTACATATTTTTTCCCCTAATGGAGACAAATGTAAAAGACAGAGATACAGAAATCATCTCCAGTTTAGATTGAAGAAATTTTAGTTACTACTGTTTGTTCCTGCTATTTGATCACAGTTTATTTTTATTTTTTGAAGTCTGTCTCTAATCAAATAAGATTTAATGTTTTAGAAGTAAAAGAGCACCATGACTAAATTAATAAGAAAAGTTAATTTAAGGACGATCATTGATTTTTAGAAATATAAAGGTACATTTCATGACTTGATTTCAAGATGATCTGGTGGTATCCTTATACTGCTGCAGAAGGAAGTCCACAGTGGGTCGAGAATGATGCTTAAAAATCACCACCCTTATTATCTATGACGGAACATGTCTTAGTCCAGGCCAGTGTGCCTCCCACCTCTGTGGTACACTGTTGATTTCATTTTTCTTCCAGTAGTTACTTTTGGTCCTGGACCAATTATCTAGCTGTGATGGGATTCTCCAAAAGTATCCTACAATTTGTCCTTAGTGAACTAGTGATTGTTCTGTTTGCAGACATTCTTTCTGAGGCTCTACTCTTGCCTCGAAAACCTACATTTGCAGAAAGGGAAATGTATAGGTTTTCCTTTTAAATGTATTTATTTTTATTTATATTTTATTTATTTTTGGCTGTGTTGGGTCTTCGTTTCTGTGCGAGGGCCTTCTCTAGTTGCGGCGAGCAGGGGCCACTCCTCATCGTGGTTCGTGGGCCTCTCAGTGCCGTGGCGCCTCTTGTTGCGGAGCACAGGCTCCAGAAGCGCAGGCTCAGTAGTTGTGGCTCACGGGCTTAGTTGCACTGCAGCATGTGGGATCTTCCAGGACCAGGGCTCAAATCCGTGTCCCCTGCACTGGCAGGCGGATTCTTAACCACTGCCCCGCCCGTTATTCTTTTTTTAAAAAAAATATTTCCTCATTTGTGTTTATGTGATGATGCCTTTATTTATTTTTTTATTATTGTTTATATTTGGCTGAGTTGAGTCTTTGTTGCTGCGCGCAGGCTTTCTCTAGTTGTGGCAAGTGGGGGCTACTCTTTATTGTGGTGCGCGGACTTCTCATTGTGGTGGCTTCTCTTGTTGCGGAGCGTGGGCTCTAAGAGTGCGGGCTTCAGTAATTGCAGCACCTGGGCTCAGTATTTGCGGCACACAGGCCCTAGAGTGCGCGGGCTTCATTAGTTGCAGCGTGTGGCCTCAGTTGTTGTGGCTGGCGGGCTCTAGAGCGCAGGCTCAGTAGTTGTGATGTACGGGCTTACTTGCTCTGCGGCATGTGGGATCTTCCCGGACCAGGGCTGGAACCGGTGTCCCCTGCATTGGCAGATGGATTCTTAACTAGTGCACCACCAGGAAAGTCCCAGACTTTCCTTTTCTTAATGACAATTTTGAAGAGTCCTGGTTCACATATTTCATAGACTGTCCTTCAACTTGGCTTTGTGTGATGTTCTCCTCATGACTGGAGTGGAGTTAGGGTTTTGGGGAAGGAGATGTTTACTTTTGATATTCGGTTTCAACTCTATCTTTTGGCTTTTTATATAAGATATTCAATGCATTTAGTTATATATTTAAAAAAGCAGGCTTGTAGACTATTATTTTAAAATCTGCTTGCTATTTTGTAATCTGCTTGGGTTGATGGTGGTATGTTTTTTTTTTTTTTTCAGTACGTGGGCCTCTCACTGTTGTGGCCTCCCCCGTTACGGAGCACAGGCTCCCGACCCGCCGGCTCAGTGGCCATGGCTCACGGGCCTAGCCCCTCCGCTGCATGTGGTATCTTCCCGAACCGAGGCACGAACCCAGGGCCCCTGCATCGGCAGGCAGACTCTCAACCACTGTGCCACCAGGGAAGCCCGGTATACTTTTGTTTTAATTATGCAGTTGGCTCTATTGTGTTGATTTACATTTTATTGGTAAAGCTCAACTGCTTTGGATTATGATGTGTTTACAAGGCTACACAGATAATCTGAAAGGGAAAATGAAGTAATACAAATGACAGAAAAAGTTTTATAATAATAAAATTTTCTTGGCAAGCAGCAACCTTTTCTCAAAGTCAGTCTTTTAATATAATTTGCTTGCTTCATAAATATGGCTTTCTTGTTTGTTCTTATCTTTATTGATTAGTGAGCATGTTAGATGACTTGGGAGGAATCTCACTGTCTTCAAGAAATAATTTGGCATTATTGATCCAGAATGCTGACAATTCTCAAAAACGGGTCAGGAAAATCAAAGTAATAGATGGAAAAATATCTCAATTTTAGCTGTTGATATAACTTTTCTTAAATTTAGGGTGTTTTTTATAATTTAAGTTACTAAAACAGATGGTGGAAGGTCCACCAAGATATTTGTTTTATGTATTTAAAGCATTTTACTTTGCTGTATTGAATTCCATTCATTCTGGAATTTAGGAGCATTTACCTCTTTATGAAAGAGATTATTGAAAGTAGAAAATGATTGATGACCTTCGCTTCCCGTATTTTTCTCAATAGACATTGTCTCTCTTCTAATGCTTCTTGCAGACTAAGTAATTGTATAAGGTTTAGAGAAAAATGCAGGTCTGGCTGAATATTAAGCACAGTACACTAAATAAAGCTTTTTTCCTTTGCAGAATATTTTACATGTGTGTCCCATAGATTCATCAGAGATTCTAGTTTTGGATAAAGGCAAGTACATTTAAGGACAATACAACATCCCTGTCTGTGACATTGGCATTCGAATGAGAAGTGAATTTGGTTCAGGACGGTTCTTGGAATGCTTGGCATTTAGGTTATTTTAGGTCAACTCTTTGGGCAATTCAATTAGAGTATTTATTGAATGGTTTTCGTGAGCTGAATGGTTGTCATGTCATGTCATAGATGGTCTAAAACATGACTCTTATTTCTAAACTAGTTGTGTTGGTCAGATAAGGCATCTTACCTGATGTATTTAATCCAAGATAATGATGGATGAGTAAGAGGCAGATCATTCTCGAGGAAGTAATTTTGGTTTTGAGAGAGGCATTCTTAGGGAAATAGGCCTTGCAGTGCTCATTTAGAGCTGGGCAGGATTGAGGTCCGGAGAGAGGAGGGAAAGGATATTTGGGTGGAGGGAAGGGCATTGGCAGAGCCTCAGAGGCCTGACGGTTCCTGGGGCCTGTGTGGGAATGGTGGGAAAGTTGGGCTGCAGTCAGCCTCTGGGTGGCCTGGACGTTGGGTAATGAGCGTGGCCGTGAGTTTATGGGTGCCCTCTGTAGAGTTGTCTGTAACTTGCTTCCTCCCTGAGGAAGTGTGACACGCTTCTGCTAGCTGCAGTGTCTTCCCCACAGCTGTGCTGTCCATTGAGGAGAAGGGGGCCTGCTCTGCCATGGCTTCCTTACTCCTCAGGGTATGGCGTGTGAGTTATTTTAATAATGTATCAATCTGCCTTTTCTTTCTTTTGTCACAATGCATTTGCTTTGTAAAGTGGTCTTGTTTTCAGGATAATAATTGGGTTTCCACAGGGAAAATCATAATGTATGAGGCAAATTACTGACTAAAGGCAAATTACTGACTTAAAAACATGAATCTCTAATTTGTTTCTAGTAGTTCTTCTTTTGTTTAAATTTTTGTTGTGTTAGTTATGTATAGAAACTTAAGGATAGTAATTTCTGCTCAGGTGGATAGTGGTACTGTTTAGCACAGCTCATTGGTCTTCTGAGACTTTTACAAATGCAGTCTGATTCATTCCAGCCAAGTTAATTATGAGGTACATATTTTTTCCCCTAATGGAGACAAATGTAAAAGACAGAGATACAGAAATCATCTCCAGTTTAGATTGAAGAAATTTTAGTTACTACTGTTTGTTCCTGCTATTTGATCACAGTTTATTTTTATTTTTTGAAGTCTGTCTCTAATCAAATAAGATTTAATGTTTTAGAAGTAAAAGAGCACCATGACTAAATTAATAAGAAAAGTTAATTTAAGGACGATCATTGATTTTTAGAAATATAAAGGTACATTTCATGACTTGATTTCAAGATGATCTGGTGGTATCCTTATACTGCTGCAGAAGGAAGTCCACAGTGGGTCGAGAATGATGCTTAAAAATCACCACCCTTATTATCTATGACGGAACATGTCTTAGTCCAGGCCAGTGTGCCTCCCACCTCTGTGGTACACTGTTGATTTCATTTTTCTTCCAGTAGTTACTTTTGGTCCTGGACCAATTATCTAGCTGTGATGGGATTCTCCAAAAGTATCCTACAATTTGTCCTTAGTGAACTAGTGATTGTTCTGTTTGCAGACATTCTTTCTGAGGCTCTACTCTTGCCTCGAAAACCTACATTTGCAGAAAGGGAAATGTATAGGTTTTCCTTTTAAATGTATTTATTTTTATTTATATTTTATTTATTTTTGGCTGTGTTGGGTCTTCGTTTCTGTGCGAGGGCCTTCTCTAGTTGCGGCGAGCAGGGGCCACTCCTCATCGTGGTTCGTGGGCCTCTCAGTGCCGTGGCGCCTCTTGTTGCGGAGCACAGGCTCCAGAAGCGCAGGCTCAGTAGTTGTGGCTCACGGGCTTAGTTGCACTGCAGCATGTGGGATCTTCCAGGACCAGGGCTCAAATCCGTGTCCCCTGCACTGGCAGGCGGATTCTTAACCACTGCCCCGCCCGTTATTCTTTTTTTAAAAAAAATATTTCCTCATTTGTGTTTATGTGATGATGCCTTTATTTATTTTTTTATTATTGTTTATATTTGGCTGAGTTGAGTCTTTGTTGCTGCGCGCAGGCTTTCTCTAGTTGTGGCAAGTGGGGGCTACTCTTTATTGTGGTGCGCGGACTTCTCATTGTGGTGGCTTCTCTTGTTGCGGAGCGTGGGCTCTAAGAGTGCGGGCTTCAGTAATTGCAGCACCTGGGCTCAGTATTTGCGGCACACAGGCCCTAGAGTGCGCGGGCTTCATTAGTTGCAGCGTGTGGCCTCAGTTGTTGTGGCTGGCGGGCTCTAGAGCGCAGGCTCAGTAGTTGTGATGTACGGGCTTACTTGCTCTGCGGCATGTGGGATCTTCCCGGACCAGGGCTGGAACCGGTGTCCCCTGCATTGGCAGATGGATTCTTAACTAGTGCACCACCAGGAAAGTCCCAGACTTTCCTTTTCTTAATGACAATTTTGAAGAGTCCTGGTTCACATATTTCATAGACTGTCCTTCAACTTGGCTTTGTGTGATGTTCTCCTCATGACTGGAGTGGAGTTAGGGTTTTGGGGAAGGAGATGTTTACTTTTGATATTCGGTTTCAACTCTATCTTTTGGCTTTTTATATAAGATATTCAATGCATTTAGTTATATATTTAAAAAAGCAGGCTTGTAGACTATTATTTTAAAATCTGCTTGCTATTTTGTAATCTGCTTGGGTTGATGGTGGTATGTTTTTTTTTTTTTTTCAGTACGTGGGCCTCTCACTGTTGTGGCCTCCCCCGTTACGGAGCACAGGCTCCCGACCCGCCGGCTCAGTGGCCATGGCTCACGGGCCTAGCCCCTCCGCTGCATGTGGTATCTTCCCGAACCGAGGCACGAACCCAGGGCCCCTGCATCGGCAGGCAGACTCTCAACCACTGTGCCACCAGGGAAGCCCGGTATACTTTTGTTTTAATTATGCAGTTGGCTCTATTGTGTTGATTTACATTTTATTGGTAAAGCTCAACTGCTTTGGATTATGATGTGTTTACAAGGCTACACAGATAATCTGAAAGGGAAAATGAAGTAATACAAATGACAGAAAAAGTTTTATAATAATAAAATTTTCTTGGCAAGCAGCAACCTTTTCTCAAAGTCAGTCTTTTAATATAATTTGCTTGCTTCATAAATATGGCTTTCTTGTTTGTTCTTATCTTTATTGATTAGTGAGCATGTTAGATGACTTGGGAGGAATCTCACTGTCTTCAAGAAATAATTTGGCATTATTGATCCAGAATGCTGACAATTCTCAAAAACGGGTCAGGAAAATCAAAGTAATAGATGGAAAAATATCTCAATTTTAGCTGTTGATATAACTTTTCTTAAATTTAGGGTGTTTTTTATAATTTAAGTTACTAAAACAGATGGTGGAAGGTCCACCAAGATATTTGTTTTATGTATTTAAAGCATTTTACTTTGCTGTATTGAATTCCATTCATTCTGGAATTTAGGAGCATTTACCTCTTTATGAAAGAGATTATTGAAAGTAGAAAATGATTGATGACCTTCGCTTCCCGTATTTTTCTCAATAGACATTGTCTCTCTTCTAATGCTTCTTGCAGACTAAGTAATTGTATAAGGTTTAGAGAAAAATGCAGGTCTGGCTGAATATTAAGCACAGTACACTAAATAAAGCTTTTTTCCTTTGCAGAATATTTTACATGTGTGTCCCATAGATTCATCAGAGATTCTAGTTTTGGATAAAGGCAAGTACATTTAAGGACAATACAACATCCCTGTCTGTGACATTGGCATTCGAATGAGAAGTGAATTTGGTTCAGGACGGTTCTTGGAATGCTTGGCATTTAGGTTATTTTAGGTCAACTCTTTGGGCAATTCAATTAGAGTATTTATTGAATGGTTTTCGTGAGCTGAATGGTTGTCATGTCATGTCATAGATGGTCTAAAACATGACTCTTATTTCTAAACTAGTTGTGTTGGTCAGATAAGGCATCTTACCTGATGTATTTAATCCAAGATAATGATGGATGAGTAAGAGGCAGATCATTCTCGAGGAAGTAATTTTGGTTTTGAGAGAGGCATTCTTAGGGAAATAGGCCTTGCAGTGCTCATTTAGAGCTGGGCAGGATTGAGGTCCGGAGAGAGGAGGGAAAGGATATTTGGGTGGAGGGAAGGGCATTGGCAGAGCCTCAGAGGCCTGACGGTTCCTGGGGCCTGTGTGGGAATGGTGGGAAAGTTGGGCTGCAGTCAGCCTCTGGGTGGCCTGGACGTTGGGTAATGAGCGTGGCCGTGAGTTTATGGGTGCCCTCTGTAGAGTTGTCTGTAACTTGCTTCCTCCCTGAGGAAGTGTGACACGCTTCTGCTAGCTGCAGTGTCTTCCCCACAGCTGTGCTGTCCATTGAGGAGAAGGGGGCCTGCTCTGCCATGGCTTCCTTACTCCTCAGGGTATGGCGTGTGAGTTATTTTAATAATGTATCAATCTGCCTTTTCTTTCTTTTGTCACAATGCATTTGCTTTGTAAAGTGGTCTTGTTTTCAGGATAATAATTGGGTTTCCACAGGGAAAATCATAATGTATGAGGCAAATTACTGACTAAAGGCAAATTACTGACTTAAAAACATGAATCTCTAATTTGTTTCTAGTAGTTCTTCTTTTGTTTAAATTTTTGTTGTGTTAGTTATGTATAGAAACTTAAGGATAGTAATTTCTGCTCAGGTGGATAGTGGTACTGTTTAGCACAGCTCATTGGTCTTCTGAGACTTTTACAAATGCAGTCTGATTCATTCCAGCCAAGTTAATTATGAGGTACATATTTTTTCCCCTAATGGAGACAAATGTAAAAGACAGAGATACAGAAATCATCTCCAGTTTAGATTGAAGAAATTTTAGTTACTACTGTTTGTTCCTGCTATTTGATCACAGTTTATTTTTATTTTTTGAAGTCTGTCTCTAATCAAATAAGATTTAATGTTTTAGAAGTAAAAGAGCACCATGACTAAATTAATAAGAAAAGTTAATTTAAGGACGATCATTGATTTTTAGAAATATAAAGGTACATTTCATGACTTGATTTCAAGATGATCTGGTGGTATCCTTATACTGCTGCAGAAGGAAGTCCACAGTGGGTCGAGAATGATGCTTAAAAATCACCACCCTTATTATCTATGACGGAACATGTCTTAGTCCAGGCCAGTGTGCCTCCCACCTCTGTGGTACACTGTTGATTTCATTTTTCTTCCAGTAGTTACTTTTGGTCCTGGACCAATTATCTAGCTGTGATGGGATTCTCCAAAAGTATCCTACAATTTGTCCTTAGTGAACTAGTGATTGTTCTGTTTGCAGACATTCTTTCTGAGGCTCTACTCTTGCCTCGAAAACCTACATTTGCAGAAAGGGAAATGTATAGGTTTTCCTTTTAAATGTATTTATTTTTATTTATATTTTATTTATTTTTGGCTGTGTTGGGTCTTCGTTTCTGTGCGAGGGCCTTCTCTAGTTGCGGCGAGCAGGGGCCACTCCTCATCGTGGTTCGTGGGCCTCTCAGTGCCGTGGCGCCTCTTGTTGCGGAGCACAGGCTCCAGAAGCGCAGGCTCAGTAGTTGTGGCTCACGGGCTTAGTTGCACTGCAGCATGTGGGATCTTCCAGGACCAGGGCTCAAATCCGTGTCCCCTGCACTGGCAGGCGGATTCTTAACCACTGCCCCGCCCGTTATTCTTTTTTTAAAAAAAATATTTCCTCATTTGTGTTTATGTGATGATGCCTTTATTTATTTTTTTATTATTGTTTATATTTGGCTGAGTTGAGTCTTTGTTGCTGCGCGCAGGCTTTCTCTAGTTGTGGCAAGTGGGGGCTACTCTTTATTGTGGTGCGCGGACTTCTCATTGTGGTGGCTTCTCTTGTTGCGGAGCGTGGGCTCTAAGAGTGCGGGCTTCAGTAATTGCAGCACCTGGGCTCAGTATTTGCGGCACACAGGCCCTAGAGTGCGCGGGCTTCATTAGTTGCAGCGTGTGGCCTCAGTTGTTGTGGCTGGCGGGCTCTAGAGCGCAGGCTCAGTAGTTGTGATGTACGGGCTTACTTGCTCTGCGGCATGTGGGATCTTCCCGGACCAGGGCTGGAACCGGTGTCCCCTGCATTGGCAGATGGATTCTTAACTAGTGCACCACCAGGAAAGTCCCAGACTTTCCTTTTCTTAATGACAATTTTGAAGAGTCCTGGTTCACATATTTCATAGACTGTCCTTCAACTTGGCTTTGTGTGATGTTCTCCTCATGACTGGAGTGGAGTTAGGGTTTTGGGGAAGGAGATGTTTACTTTTGATATTCGGTTTCAACTCTATCTTTTGGCTTTTTATATAAGATATTCAATGCATTTAGTTATATATTTAAAAAAGCAGGCTTGTAGACTATTATTTTAAAATCTGCTTGCTATTTTGTAATCTGCTTGGGTTGATGGTGGTATGTTTTTTTTTTTTTTTCAGTACGTGGGCCTCTCACTGTTGTGGCCTCCCCCGTTACGGAGCACAGGCTCCCGACCCGCCGGCTCAGTGGCCATGGCTCACGGGCCTAGCCCCTCCGCTGCATGTGGTATCTTCCCGAACCGAGGCACGAACCCAGGGCCCCTGCATCGGCAGGCAGACTCTCAACCACTGTGCCACCAGGGAAGCCCGGTATACTTTTGTTTTAATTATGCAGTTGGCTCTATTGTGTTGATTTACATTTTATTGGTAAAGCTCAACTGCTTTGGATTATGATGTGTTTACAAGGCTACACAGATAATCTGAAAGGGAAAATGAAGTAATACAAATGACAGAAAAAGTTTTATAATAATAAAATTTTCTTGGCAAGCAGCAACCTTTTCTCAAAGTCAGTCTTTTAATATAATTTGCTTGCTTCATAAATATGGCTTTCTTGTTTGTTCTTATCTTTATTGATTAGTGAGCATGTTAGATGACTTGGGAGGAATCTCACTGTCTTCAAGAAATAATTTGGCATTATTGATCCAGAATGCTGACAATTCTCAAAAACGGGTCAGGAAAATCAAAGTAATAGATGGAAAAATATCTCAATTTTAGCTGTTGATATAACTTTTCTTAAATTTAGGGTGTTTTTTATAATTTAAGTTACTAAAACAGATGGTGGAAGGTCCACCAAGATATTTGTTTTATGTATTTAAAGCATTTTACTTTGCTGTATTGAATTCCATTCATTCTGGAATTTAGGAGCATTTACCTCTTTATGAAAGAGATTATTGAAAGTAGAAAATGATTGATGACCTTCGCTTCCCGTATTTTTCTCAATAGACATTGTCTCTCTTCTAATGCTTCTTGCAGACTAAGTAATTGTATAAGGTTTAGAGAAAAATGCAGGTCTGGCTGAATATTAAGCACAGTACACTAAATAAAGCTTTTTTCCTTTGCAGAATATTTTACATGTGTGTCCCATAGATTCATCAGAGATTCTAGTTTTGGATAAAGGCAAGTACATTTAAGGACAATACAACATCCCTTTCTGTGACATTGGCATTCGAATGAGAAGTGAATTTGGTTCAGGACGGTTCTTGGAATGCTTGGCATTTAGGTTATTTTAGGTCAACTCTTTGGGCAATTCAATTAGAGTATTTATTGAATGGTTTTCGTGAGCTGAATGGTTGTCATGTCATGTCATAGATGGTCTAAAACATGACTCTTATTTCTAAAATAGTTGTGTTGGTCAGATAAGGCATCTTACCTGATGTATTTAATCCAAGATAATGATGGATGAGTAAGAGGCAGATCATTCTCGAGGAAGTAATTTTGGTTTTGAGAGAGGCATTCTTAGGGAAATAGGCCTTGCAGTGCTCATTTAGAGCTGGGCAGGATTGAGGTCCGGAGAGAGGAGGGAAAGGATATTTGGGTGGAGGGAAGGGCATTGGCAGAGCCTCAGAGGCCTGACGGTTCCTGGGGCCTGTGTGGGAATGGTGGGAAAGTTGGGCTGCAGTCAGCCTGTGGGTGGCCTGGACGTTGGGTAATGAGCGTGGCCGTGAGTTTATGGGTGCCCTCTGTAGAGTTGTCTGTAACTTGCTTCCTCCCTGAGGAAGTGTGACACGCTTCTGCTAGCTGCAGTGTCTTCCCCACAGCTGTGCTGTCCATTGAGGAGAAGGGGGCCTGCTCTGCCATGGCTTCCTTACTCCTCAGGGTATGGCGTGTGAGTTATTTTAATAATGTATCAATCTGCCTTTTCTTTCTTTTGTCACAATGCATTTGCTTTGTAAAGTGGTCTTGTTTTCAGGATAATAATTGGGTTTCCACAGGGAAAATCATAATGTATGAGGCAAATTACTGACTAAAGGCAAATTACTGACTTAAAAACATGAATCTCTAATTTGTTTCTAGTAGTTCTTCTTTTGTTTAAATTTTTGTTGTGTTAGTTATGTATAGAAACTTAAGGATAGTAATTTCTGCTCAGGTGGATAGTGGTACTGTTTAGCACAGCTCATTGGTCTTCTGAGACTTTTACAAATGCAGTCTGATTCATTCCAGCCAAGTTAATTATGAGGTACATATTTTTTCCCCTAATGGAGACAAATGTAAAAGACAGAGATACAGAAATCATCTCCAGTTTAGATTGAAGAAATTTTAGTTACTACTGTTTGTTCCTGCTATTTGATCACAGTTTATTTTTATTTTTTGAAGTCTGTCTCTAATCAAATAAGATTTAATGTTTTAGAAGTAAAAGAGCACCATGACTAAATTAATAAGAAAAGTTAATTTAAGGACGATCATTGATTTTTAGAAATATAAAGGTACATTTCATGACTTGATTTCAAGATGATCTGGTGGTATCCTTATACTGCTGCAGAAGGAAGTCCACAGTGGGTCGAGAATGATGCTTAAAAATCACCACCCTTATTATCTATGACTGAACATGTCTTAGTCCAGGCCAGTGTGCCTCCCACCTCTGTGGTACACTGTTGATTTCATTTTTCTTCCAGTAGTTACTTTTGGTCCTGGACCAATTATCTAGCTGTGATGGGATTCTCCAAAAGTATCCTACAATTTGTCCTTAGTGAACTAGTGATTGTTCTGTTTGCAGACATTCTTTCTGAGGCTCTACTCTTGCCTCGAAAACCTACATTTGCAGAAAGGGAAATGTATAGGTTTTTCTTTTAAATGTATTTATTTTTATTTATATTTTATTTATTTTTGGCTGTGTTGGGTCTTCGTTTCTGTGCGAGGGCCTTCTCTAGTTGCGGCGAGCAGGGGCCACTCCTCATCGTGGTTCGTGGGCCTCTCAGTGCCGTGGCGCCTCTTGTTGCGGAGCACAGGCTCCAGAAGCGCAGGCTCAGTAGTTGTGGCTCACGGGCTTAGTTGCACTGCAGCATGTGGGATCTTCCCGGACCAGGGCTCAAATCCGTGTCCCCTGCACTGGCAGGCGGATTCTTAACCACTGCCCCGCCCGTTATTCTTTTTTTAAAAAAAATATTTCCTCATTTGTGTTTATGTGATGATGCCTTTATTTATTTTTTTATTATTGTTTATATTTGGCTGAGTTGAGTCTTTGTTGCTGCGCGCAGGCTTTCTCTAGTTGTGGCAAGTGGGGGCTACTCTTTATTGTGGTGCGCGGACTTCTCATTGTGGTGGCTTCTCTTGTTGCGGAGCGTGGGCTCTAAGAGTGCGGGCTTCAGTAATTGCAGCACCTGGGCTCAGTATTTGCGGCACACAGGCCCTAGAGTGCGCGGGCTTCATTAGTTGCAGCGTGTGGCCTCAGTTGTTGTGGCTGGCGGGCTCTAGAGCGCAGGCTCAGTAGTTGTGATGTACGGGCTTACTTGCTCTGCGGCATGTGGGATCTTCCCGGACCAGGGCTGGAACCGGTGTCCCCTGCATTGGCAGATGGATTCTTAACTAGTGCACCACCAGGAAAGTCCCAGACTTTCCTTTTCTTAATGACAATTTTGAAGAGTCCTGGTTCACATATTTCATAGACTGTCCTTCAACTTGGCTTTGTGTGATGTTCTCCTCATGACTGGAGTGGAGTTAGGGTTTTGGGGAAGGAGATGTTTACTTTTGATATTCGGTTTCAACTCTATCTTTTGGCTTTTTATATAAGATATTCAATGCATTTAGTTATATATTTAAAAAAGCAGGCTTGTAGACTATTATTTTAAAATCTGCTTGCTATTTTGTAATCTGCTTGGGTTGATGGTGGTATGTTTTTTTTTTTTTTTCAGTACGTGGGCCTCTCACTGTTGTGGCCTCCCCCGTTACGGAGCACAGGCTCCCGACCCGCCGGCTCAGTGGCCATGGCTCACGGGCCTAGCCCCTCCGCTGCATGTGGTATCTTCCCGAACCGAGGCACGAACCCAGGGCCCCTGCATCGGCAGGCAGACTCTCAACCACTGTGCCACCAGGGAAGCCCGGTATACTTTTGTTTTAATTATGCAGTTGGCTCTATTGTGTTGATTTACATTTTATTGGTAAAGCTCAACTGCTTTGGATTATGATGTGTTTACAAGGCTACACAGATAATCTGAAAGGGAAAATGAAGTAATACAAATGACAGAAAAAGTTTTATAATAATAAAATTTTCTTGGCAAGCAGCAACCTTTTCTCAAAGTCAGTCTTTTAATATAATTTGCTTGCTTCATAAATATGGCTTTCTTGTTTGTTCTTATCTTTATTGATTAGTGAGCATGTTAGATGACTTGGGAGGAATCTCACTGTCTTCAAGAAATAATTTGGCATTATTGATCCAGAATGCTGACAATTCTCAAAAACGGGTCAGGAAAATCAAAGTAATAGATGGAAAAATATCTCAATTTTAGCTGTTGATATAACTTTTCTTAAATTTAGGGTGTTTTTTATAATTTAAGTTACTAAAACAGATGGTGGAAGGTCCACCAAGATATTTGTTTTATGTATTTAAAGCATTTTACTTTGCTGTATTGAATTCCATTCATTCTGGAATTTAGGAGCATTTACCTCTTTATGAAAGAGATTATTGAAAGTAGAAAATGATTGATGACCTTCGCTTCCCGTATTTTTCTCAATAGACATTGTCTCTCTTCTAATGCTTCTTGCAGACTAAGTAATTGTATAAGGTTTAGAGAAAAATGCAGGTCTGGCTGAATATTAAGCACAGTACACTAAATAAAGCTTTTTTCCTTTGCAGAATATTTTACATGTGTGTCCCATAGATTCATCAGAGATTCTAGTTTTGGATAAAGGCAAGTACATTTAAGGACAATACAACATCCCTGTCTGTGACATTGGCATTCGAATGAGAAGTGAATTTGGTTCAGGACGGTTCTTGGAATGCTTGGCATTTAGGTTATTTTAGGTCAACTCTTTGGGCAATTCAATTAGAGTATTTATTGAATGGTTTTCGTGAGCTGAATGGTTGTCATGTCATGTCATAGATGGTCTAAAACATGACTCTTATTTCTAAAATAGTTGTGTTGGTCAGATAAGGCATCTTACCTGATGTATTTAATCCAAGATAATGATGGATGAGTAAGAGGCAGATCATTCTCGAGGAAGTAATTTTGGTTTTGAGAGAGGCATTCTTAGGGAAATAGGCCTTGCAGTGCTCATTTAGAGCTGGGCAGGATTGAGGTCCGGAGAGAGGAGGGAAAGGATATTTGGGTGGAGGGAAGGGCATTGGCAGAGCCTCAGAGGCCTGACGGTTCCTGGGGCCTGTGTGGGAATGGTGGGAAAGTTGGGCTGCAGTCAGCCTCTGGGTGGCCTGGACGTTGGGTAATGAGCGTGGCCGTGAGTTTATGGGTGCCCTCTGTAGAGTTGTCTGTAACTTGCTTCCTCCCTGAGGAAGTGTGACACGCTTCTGCTAGCTGCAGTGTCTTCCCCACAGCTGTGCTGTCCATTGAGGAGAAGGGGGCCTGCTCTGCCATGGCTTCCTTACTCCTCAGGGTATGGCGTGTGAGTTATTTTAATAATGTATCAATCTGCCTTTTCTTTCTTTTGTCACAATGCATTTGCTTTCTAAAGTGGTCTTGTTTTCAGGATAATAATTGGGTTTCCACAGGGAAAATCATAATGTATGAGGCAAATTACTGACTAAAGGCAAATTACTGACTTAAAAACATGAATCTCTAATTTGTTTCTAGTAGTTCTTCTTTTGTTTAAATTTTTGTTGTGTTAGTTATGTATAGAAACTTAAGGATAGTAATTTCTGCTCAGGTGGATAGTGGTACTGTTTAGCACAGCTCATTGGTCTTCTGAGACTTTTACAAATGCAGTCTGATTCATTCCAGCCAAGTTAATTATGAGGTACATATTTTTTCCCCTAATGGAGACAAATGTAAAAGACAGAGATACAGAAATCATCTCCAGTTTAGATTGAAGAAATTTTAGTTACTACTGTTTGTTCCTGCTATTTGATCACAGTTTATTTTTATTTTTTGAAGTCTGTCTCTAATCAAATAAGATTTAATGTTTTAGAAGTAAAAGAGCACCATGACTAAATTAATAAGAAAAGTTAATTTAAGGACGATCATTGATTTTTAGAAATATAAAGGTACATTTCATGACTTGATTTCAAGATGATCTGGTGGTATCCTTATACTGCTGCAGAAGGAAGTCCACAGTGGGTCGAGAATGATGCTTAAAAATCACCACCCTTATTATCTATGACGGAACATGTCTTAGTCCAGGCCAGTGTGCCTCCCACCTCTGTGGTACACTGTTGATTTCATTTTTCTTCCAGTAGTTACTTTTGGTCCTGGACCAATTATCTAGCTGTGGTGGGATTCTCCAAAAGTATCCTACAATTTGTCCTTAGTGAACTAGTGATTTTTCTGTTTGCAGACACTCTTTCTGAGGCTCTACTCTTGCCTCGAAAACCTACATTTGCGGAAAGGGAAATGTATAGGTTTTCCTTTTAAATGTATTTATTTTTATTTATATTTTATTTATTTTTGGCTGTGTTGGGTCTTCGTTTCTGTGCGAGGGCCTTCTCTAGTTGCGGCGAGCAGGGGCCACTCCTCATCGTGGTTCGTGGGCCTCTCAGTGCCGTGGCGCCTCTTGTTGCGGAGCACAGGCTCCAGAAGCGCAGGCTCAGTAGTTGTGGCTCACGGGCTTAGTTGCACTGCAGCATGTGGGATCTTCCAGGACCAGGGCTCAAATCCGTGTCCCCTGCACTGGCAGGCGGATTCTTAACCACTGCCCCGCCCGTTATTCTTTTTTTAAAAAAAATATTTCCTCATTTGTGTTTATGTGATGATGCCTTTATTTATTTTTTTATTATTGTTTATATTTGGCTGAGTTGAGTCTTTGTTGCTGCGCGCAGGCTTTCTCTAGTTGTGGCAAGTGGGGGCTACTCTTTATTGTGGTGCGCGGACTTCTCATTGTGGTGGCTTCTCTTGTTGCGGAGCGTGGGCTCTAAGAGTGCGGGCTTCAGTAATTGCAGCACCTGGGCTCAGTATTTGCGGCACACAGGCCCTAGAGTGCGCGGGCTTCATTAGTTGCAGCGTGTGGCCTCAGTTGTTGTGGCTGGCGGGCTCTAGAGCGCAGGCTCAGTAGTTGTGATGTACGGGCTTACTTGCTCTGCGGCATGTGGGATCTTCCCGGACCAGGGCTGGAACCGGTGTCCCCTGCATTGGCAGATGGATTCTTAACTAGTGCACCACCAGGAAAGTCCCAGACTTTCCTTTTCTTAATGACAATTTTGAAGAGTCCTGGTTCACATATTTCATAGACTGTCCTTCAACTTGGCTTTGTGTGATGTTCTCCTCATGACTGGAGTGGAGTTAGGGTTTTGGGGAAGGAGATGTTTACTTTTGATATTCGGTTTCAACTCTATCTTTTGGCTTTTTATATAAGATATTCAATGCATTTAGTTATATATTTAAAAAAGCAGGCTTGTAGACTATTATTTTAAAATCTGCTTGCTATTTTGTAATCTGCTTGGGTTGATGGTGGTATGTTTTTTTTTTTTTTTTTTCAGTACGTGGGCCTCTCACTGTTGTGGCCTCCCCCGTTACGGAGCACAGGCTCCCGACCCGCCGGCTCAGTGGCCATGGCTCACGGGCCTAGCCCCTCCGCTGCATGTGGTATCTTCCCGAACCGAGGCACGAACCCAGGGCCCCTGCATCGGCAGGCAGACTCTCAACCACTGTGCCACCAGGGAAGCCCGGTATACTTTTGTTTTAATTATGCAGTTGGCTCTATTGTGTTGATTTACATTTTATTGGTAAAGCTCAACTGCTTTGGATTATGATGTGTTTACAAGGCTACACAGATAATCTGAAAGGGAAAATGAAGTAATACAAATGACAGAAAAAGTTTTATAATAATAAAATTTTCTTGGCAAGCAGCAACCTTTTCTCAAAGTCAGTCTATTAATATAATTTGCTTGCTTCATAAATATGGCTTTCTTGTTTGTTCTTATCTTTATTGATTAGTGAGCATGTTAGATGACTTGGGAGGAATCTCACTGTCTTCAAGAAATAATTTGGCATTATTGATCCAGAATGCTGACAATTCTCAAAAATGGGTCAGGAAAATCAAAGTAATAGATGGAAAAATATCTCAATTTTAGCTGTTGATATAACTTTTCTTAAATTTAGGGTGTTTTTTATAATTTAAGTTACTAAAACAGATGGTGGAAGGTCCACCAAGATATTTGTTTTATGTATTTAAAGCATTTTACTTTGCTGTATTGAATTCCATTCATTCTGGAATTTAGGAGCATTTACCTCTTTATGAAAGAGATTATTGAAAGTAGAAAATGATTGATGACCTTCGCTTCCCGTATTTTTCTCAATAGACATTGTCTCTCTTCTAATGCTTCTTGCAGACTAAGTAATTGGATAAGGTTTAGAGAAAAATGCAGGTCTGGCTGAATATTAAGCACAGTACACTAAATAAAGCTTTTTTCCTTTGCAGAATATTTTACATGTGTGTCCCATAGATTCATCAGAGATTCTAGTTTTGGATAAAGGCAAGTACATTTAAGGACAATACAACATCCCTTTCTGTGACATTGGCATTCGAATGAGAAGTGAATTTGGTTCAGGACGGTTCTTGGAATGCTTGGCATTTAGGTTATTTTAGGTCAACTCTTTGGGCAATTCAATTAGAGTATTTATTGAATGGTTTTCGTGAGCTGAATGGTTGTCATGTCATGTCATAGATGGTCTAAAACATGACTCTTATTTCTAAAATAGTTGTGTTGGTCAGATAAGGCATCTTACCTGATGTATTTAATCCAAGATAATGATGGATGAGTAAGAGGCAGATCATTCTCGAGGAAGTAATTTTGGTTTTGAGAGAGGCATTCTTAGGGAAATAGGCCTTGCAGTGCTCATTTAGAGCTGGGCAGGATTGAGGTCCGGAGAGAGGAGGGAAAGGATATTTGGGTGGAGGGAAGGGCATTGGCAGAGCCTCAGAGGCCTGACGGTTCCTGGGGCCTGTGTGGGAATGGTGGGAAAGTTGGGCTGCAGTCAGCCTGTGGGTGGCCTGGACGTTGGGTAATGAGCGTGGCCGTGAGTTTATGGGTGCCCTCTGTAGAGTTGTCTGTAACTTGCTTCCTCCCTGAGGAAGTGTGACACGCTTCTGCTAGCTGCAGTGTCTTCCCCACAGCTGTGCTGTCCATTGAGGAGAAGGGGGCCTGCTCTGCCATGGCTTCCTTACTCCTCAGGGTATGGCGTGTGAGTTCTTTTAATAATGTATCAATCTGCCTTTTCTTTCTTTTGTCACAATGCATTTGCTTTCTAAAGTGGTCTTGTTTTCAGGATAATAATTGGGTTTCCACAGGGAAAATCATAATGTATGAGGCAAATTACTGACTAAAGGCAAATTACTGACTTAAAAACATGAATCTCTAATTTGTTTCTAGTAGTTCTTCTTTTGTTTAAATTTTTGTTGTGTTAGTTATGTATAGAAACTTAAGGATAGTAATTTCTGCTCAGGTGGATAGTGGTACTGTTTAGCACAGCTCATTGGTCTTCTGAGACTTTTACAAATGCAGTCTGATTCATTCCAGCCAAGTTAATTATGCGGTACATATTTTTTCCCCTAATGGAGACAAATGTAAAAGACAGAGATACAGAAATCATCTCCAGTTTAGATTGAAGAAATTTTAGTTACTACTGTTTGTTCCTGCTATTTGATCACAGTTTATTTTTATTTTTTGAAGTCTGTCTCTAATCAAATAAGATTTAATGTTTTAGAAGTAAAAGAGCACCATGACTAAATTAATAAGAAAAGTTAATTTAAGGACGATCATTGATTTTTAGAAATATAAAGGTACATTTCATGACTTGATTTCAAGATGATCTGGTGGTATCCTTATACTGCTGCAGAAGGAAGTCCACAGTGGGTCGAGAATGATGCTTAAAAATCACCACCCTTATTATCTATGACGGAACATGTCTTAGTCCAGGCCAGTGTGCCTCCCACCTCTGTGGTACACTGTTGATTTCATTTTTCTTCCAGTAGTTACTTTTGGTCCTGGACCAATTATCTAGCTGTGGTGGGATTCTCCAAAAGTATCCTACAATTTGTCCTTAGTGAACTAGTGATTTTTCTGTTTGCAGACACTCTTTCTGAGGCTCTACTCTTGCCTCGAAAACCTACATTTGCGGAAAGGGAAATGTATAGGTTTTCCTTTTAAATGTATTTATTTTTATTTATATTTTATTTATTTTTGGCTGTGTTGGGTCTTCGTTTCTGTGCGAGGGCCTTCTCTAGTTGCGGCGAGCAGGGGCCACTCCTCATCGTGGTTCGTGGGCCTCTCAGTGCCGTGGCGCCTCTTGTTGCGGAGCACAGGCTCCAGAAGCGCAGGCTCAGTAGTTGTGGCTCACGGGCTTAGTTGCACTGCAGCATGTGGGATCTTCCAGGACCAGGGCTCAAATCCGTGTCCCCTGCACTGGCAGGCGGATTCTTAACCACTGCCCCGCCCGTTATTCTTTTTTTAAAAAAAATATTTCCTCATTTGTGTTTATGTGATGATGCCTTTATTTATTTTTTTATTATTGTTTATACTTGGCTGAGTTGAGTCTTTGTTGCTGCGCGCAGGCTTTCTCTAGTTGTGGCAAGTGGGGGCTACTCTTTATTGTGGTGCGCGGACTTCTCATTGTGGTGGCTTCTCTTGTTGCGGAGCGTGGGCTCTAAGAGTGCGGGCTTCAGTAATTGCAGCACCTGGGCTCAGTATTTGCGGCACACAGGCCCTAGAGTGCGCGGGCTTCATTAGTTGCAGCGTGTGGCCTCAGTTGTTGTGGCTGGCGGGCTCTAGAGCGCAGGCTCAGTAGTTGTGATGTACGGGCTTACTTGCTCTGCGGCATGTGGGATCTTCCCGGACCAGGGCTGGAACCGGTGTCCCCTGCATTGGCAGATGGATTCTTAACTAGTGCACCACCGGGAAAGTCCCAGACTTTCCTTTTCTTAATGACAATTTTGAAGAGTCCTGGTTCACATATTTCATAGACTGTCCTTCAACTTGGCTTTGTGTGATGTTCTCCTCATGACTGGAGTGGAGTTAGGGTTTTGGGGAAGGAGATGTTTACTTTTGATATTCGGTTTCAACTCTATCTTTTGGCTTTTTATATAAGATATTCAATGCATTTAGTTATATATTTAAAAAAGCAGGCTTGTAGACTATTATTTTAAAATCTGCTTGCTATTTTGTAATCTGCTTGGGTTGATGGTGGTATGTTTTTTTTTTTTTTTTTTCAGTACGTGGGCCTCTCACTGTTGTGGCCTCCCCCGTTACGGAGCACAGGCTCCCGACCCGCCGGCTCAGTGGCCATGGCTCACGGGCCTAGCCCCTCCGCTGCATGTGGTATCTTCCCGAACCGAGGCACGAACCCAGGGCCCCTGCATCGGCAGGCAGACTCTCAACCACTGTGCCACCAGGGAAGCCCGGTATACTTTTGTTTTAATTATGCAGTTGGCTCTATTGTGTTGATTTACATTTTATTGGTAAAGCTCAACTGCTTTGGATTATGATGTGTTTACAAGGCTACACAGATAATCTGAAAGGGAAAATGAAGTAATACAAATGACAGAAAAAGTTTTATAATAATAAAATTTTCTTGGCAAGCAGCAACCTTTTCTCAAAGTCAGTCTTTTAATATAATTTGCTTGCTTCATAAATATGGCTTTCTTGTTTGTTCTTATCTTTATTGATTAGTGAGCATGTTAGATGACTTGGGAGGAATCTCACTGTCTTCAACAAATAATTTGGCATTATTGATCCAGAATGCTGACAATTCTCAAAAATGGGTCAGGAAAATCAAAGTAATAGATGGAAAAATATCTCAATTTTAGCTGTTGATATAACTTTTCTTAAATTTAGGGTGTTTTTTATAATTTAAGTTACTAAAACAGATGGTGGAAGGTCCACCAAGATATTTGTTTTATGTATTTAAAGCATTTTACTTTGCTGTATTGAATTCCATTCATTCTGGAATTTAGGAGCATTTACCTCTTTATGAAAGAGATTATTGAAAGTAGAAAATGATTGATGACCTTCGCTTCCCGTATTTTTCTCAATAGACATTGTCTCTCTTCTAATGCTTCTTGCAGACTAAGTAATTGGATAAGGTTTAGAGAAAAATGCAGGTCTGGCTGAATATTAAGCACAGTACACTAAATAAAGCTTTTTTCCTTTGCAGAATATTTTACATGTGTGTCCCATAGATTCATCAGAGATTCTAGTTTTGGATAAAGGCAAGTACATTTAAGGACAATACAACATCCCTTTCTGTGACATTGGCATTCGAATGAGAAGTGAATTTGGTTCAGGACGGTTCTTGGAATGCTTGGCATTTAGGTTATTTTAGGTCAACTCTTTGGGCAATTCAATTAGAGTATTTATTGAATGGTTTTCGTGAGCTGAATGGTTGTCATGTCATGTCATAGATGGTCTAAAACATGACTCTTATTTCTAAAATAGTTGTGTTGGTCAGATAAGGCATCTTACCTGATGTATTTAATCCAAGATAATGATGGATGAGTAAGAGGCAGATCATTCTCGAGGAAGTAATTTTGGTTTTGAGAGAGGCATTCTTAGGGAAATAGGCCTTGCAGTGCTCATTTAGAGCTGGGCAGGATTGAGGTCCGGAGAGAGGAGGGAAAGGATATTTGGGTGGAGGGAAGGGCATTGGCAGAGCCTCAGAGGCCTGACGGTTCCTGGGGCCTGTGTGGGAATGGTGGGAAAGTTGGGCTGCAGTCAGCCTCTGGGTGGCCTGGACGTTGGGTAATGAGCGTGGCCGTGAGTTTATGGGTGCCCTCTGTAGAGTTGTCTGTAACTTGCTTCCTCCCTGAGGAAGTGTGACACGCTTCTGCTAGCTGCAGTGTCTTCCCCACAGCTGTGCTGTCCATTGAGGAGAAGGGGGCCTGCTCTGCCATGGCTTCCTTACTCCTCAGGGTATGGCGTGTGAGTTATTTTAATAATGTATCAATCTGCCTTTTCTTTCTTTTGTCACAATGCATTTGCTTTCTAAAGTGGTCTTGTTTTCAGGATAATAATTGGGTTTCCACAGGGAAAATCATAATGTATGAGGCAAATTACTGACTAAAGGCAAATTACTGACTTAAAAACATGAATCTCTAATTTGTTTCTAGTAGTTCTTCTTTTGTTTAAATTTTTGTTGTGTTAGTTATGTATAGAAACTTAAGGATAGTAATTTCTGCTCAGGTGGATAGTGGTACTGTTTAGCACAGCTCATTGGTCTTCTGAGACTTTTACAAATGCAGTCTGATTCATTCCAGCCAAGTTAATTATGAGGTACATATTTTTTCCCCTAATGGAGACAAATGTAAAAGACAGAGATACAGAAATCATCTCCAGTTTAGATTGAAGAAATTTTAGTTACTACTGTTTGTTCCTGCTATTTGATCACAGTTTATTTTTATTTTTTGAAGTCTGTCTCTAATCAAATAAGATTTAATGTTTTAGAAGTAAAAGAGCACCATGACTAAATTAATAAGAAAAGTTAATTTAAGGACGATCATTGATTTTTAGAAATATAAAGGTACATTTCATGACTTGATTTCAAGATGATCTGGTGGTATCCTTATACTGCTGCAGAAGGAAGTCCACAGTGGGTCGAGAATGATGCTTAAAAATCACCACCCTTATTATCTATGACTGAACATGTCTTAGTCCAGGCCAGTGTGCCTCCCACCTCTGTGGTACACTGTTGATTTCATTTTTCTTCCAGTAGTTACTTTTGGTCCTGGACCAATTATCTAGCTGTGATGGGATTCTCCAAAAGTATCCTACAATTTGTCCTTAGTGAACTAGTGATTGTTCTGTTTGCAGACACTCTTTCTGAGGCTCTACTCTTGCCTCGAAAACCTACATTTGCGGAAAGGGAAATGTATAGGTTTTCCTTTTAAATGTATTTATTTTTATTTATATTTTATTTATTTTTGGCTGTGTTGGGTCTTCGTTTCTGTGCGAGGGCCTTCTCTAGTTGCGGCGAGCAGGGGCCACTCCTCATCGTGGTTCGTGGGCCTCTCAGTGCCGTGGCGCCTCTTGTTGCGGAGCACAGGCTCCAGAAGCGCAGGCTCAGTAGTTGTGGCTCACGGGCTTAGTTGCACTGCAGCATGTGGGATCTTCCAGGACCAGGGCTCAAATCCGTGTCCCCTGCACTGGCAGGCGGATTCTTAACCACTGCCCCGCCCGTTATTCTTTTTTTAAAAAAAATATTTCCTCATTTGTGTTTATGTGATGATGCCTTTATTTATTTTTTTATTATTGTTTATATTTGGCTGAGTTGAGTCTTTGTTGCTGCGCGCAGGCTTTCTCTAGTTGTGGCAAGTGGGGGCTACTCTTTATTGTGGTGCGCGGACTTCTCATTGTGGTGGCTTCTCTTGTTGCGGAGCGTGGGCTCTAAGAGTGCGGGCTTCAGTAATTGCAGCACCTGGGCTCAGTATTTGCGGCACACAGGCCCTAGAGTGCGCGGGCTTCATTAGTTGCAGCGTGTGGCCTCAGTTGTTGTGGCTGGCGGGCTCTAGAGCGCAGGCTCAGTAGTTGTGATGTACGGGCTTACTTGCTCTGCGGCATGTGGGATCTTCCCGGACCAGGGCTGGAACCGGTGTCCCCTGCATTGGCAGATGGATTCTTAACTAGTGCACCACCAGGAAAGTCCCAGACTTTCCTTTTCTTAATGACAATTTTGAAGAGTCCTGGTTCACATATTTCATAGACTGTCCTTCAACTTGGCTTTGTGTGATGTTCTCCTCATGACTGGAGTGGAGTTAGGGTTTTGGGGAAGGAGATGTTTACTTTTGATATTCGGTTTCAACTCTATCTTTTGGCTTTTTATATAAGATATTCAATGCATTTAGTTATATATTTAAAAAAGCAGGCTTGTAGACTATTATTTTAAAATCTGCTTGCTATTTTGTAATCTGCTTGGGTTGATGGTGGTATGTTTTTTTTTTTTTTTTTTCAGTACGTGGGCCTCTCACTGTTGTGGCCTCCCCCGTTACGGAGCACAGGCTCCCGACCCGCCGGCTCAGTGGCCATGGCTCACGGGCCTAGCCCCTCCGCTGCATGTGGTATCTTCCCGAACCGAGGCACGAACCCAGGGCCCCTGCATCGGCAGGCAGACTCTCAACCACTGTGCCACCAGGGAAGCCCGGTATACTTTTGTTTTAATTATGCAGTTGGCTCTATTGTGTTGATTTACATTTTATTGGTAAAGCTCAACTGCTTTGGATTATGATGTGTTTACAAGGCTACACAGATAATCTGAAAGGGAAAATGAAGTAATACAAATGACAGAAAAAGTTTTATAATAATAAAATTTTCTTGGCAAGCAGCAACCTTTTCTCAAAGTCAGTCTATTAATATAATTTGCTTGCTTCATAAATATGGCTTTCTTGTTTGTTCTTATCTTTATTGATTAGTGAGCATGTTAGATGACTTGGGAGGAATCTCACTGTCTTCAAGAAATAATTTGGCATTATTGATCCAGAATGCTGACAATTCTCAAAAATGGGTCAGGAAAATCAAAGTAATAGATGGAAAAATATCTCAATTTTAGCTGTTGATATAACTTTTCTTAAATTTAGGGTGTTTTTTATAATTTAAGTTACTAAAACAGATGGTGGAAGGTCCACCAAGATATTTGTTTTATGTATTTAAAGCATTTTACTTTGCTGTATTGAATTCCATTCATTCTGGAATTTAGGAGCATTTACCTCTTTATGAAAGAGATTATTGAAAGTAGAAAATGATTGATGACCTTCGCTTCCCGTATTTTTCTCAATAGACATTGTCTCTCTTCTAATGCTTCTTGCAGACTAAGTAATTGGATAAGGTTTAGAGAAAAATGCAGGTCTGGCTGAATATTAAGCACAGTACACTAAATAAAGCTTTTTTCCTTTGCAGAATATTTTACATGTGTGTCCCATAGATTCATCAGAGATTCTAGTTTTGGATAAAGGCAAGTACATTTAAGGACAATACAACATCCCTTTCTGTGACATTGGCATTCGAATGAGAAGTGAATTTGGTTCAGGACGGTTCTTGGAATGCTTGGCATTTAGGTTATTTTAGGTCAACTCTTTGGGCAATTCAATTAGAGTATTTATTGAATGGTTTTCGTGAGCTGAATGGTTGTCATGTCATGTCATAGATGGTCTAAAACATGACTCTTATTTCTAAAATAGTTGTGTTGGTCAGATAAGGCATCTTACCTGATGTATTTAATCCAAGATAATGATGGATGAGTAAGAGGCAGATCATTCTCGAGGAAGTAATTTTGGTTTTGAGAGAGGCATTCTTAGGGAAATAGGCCTTGCAGTGCTCATTTAGAGCTGGGCAGGATTGAGGTCCGGAGAGAGGAGGGAAAGGATATTTGGGTGGAGGGAAGGGCATTGGCAGAGCCTCAGAGGCCTGACGGTTCCTGGGGCCTGTGTGGGAATGGTGGGAAAGTTGGGCTGCAGTCAGCCTGTGGGTGGCCTGGACGTTGGGTAATGAGCGTGGCCGTGAGTTTATGGGTGCCCTCTGTAGAGTTGTCTGTAACTTGCTTCCTCCCTGAGGAAGTGTGACACGCTTCTGCTAGCTGCAGTGTCTTCCCCACAGCTGTGCTGTCCATTGAGGAGAAGGGGGCCTGCTCTGCCATGGCTTCCTTACTCCTCAGGGTATGGCGTGTGAGTTCTTTTAATAATGTATCAATCTGCCTTTTCTTTCTTTTGTCACAATGCATTTGCTTTCTAAAGTGGTCTTGTTTTCAGGATAATAATTGGGTTTCCACAGGGAAAATCATAATGTATGAGGCAAATTACTGACTAAAGGCAAATTACTGACTTAAAAACATGAATCTCTAATTTGTTTCTAGTAGTTCTTCTTTTGTTTAAATTTTTGTTGTGTTAGTTATGTATAGAAACTTAAGGATAGTAATTTCTGCTCAGGTGGATAGTGGTACTGTTTAGCACAGCTCATTGGTCTTCTGAGACTTTTACAAATGCAGTCTGATTCATTCCAGCCAAGTTAATTATGAGGTACATATTTTTTCCCCTAATGGAGACAAATGTAAAAGACAGAGATACAGAAATCATCTCCAGTTTAGATTGAAGAAATTTTAGTTACTACTGTTTGTTCCTGCTATTTGATCACAGTTTATTTTTATTTTTTGAAGTCTGTCTCTAATCAAATAAGATTTAATGTTTTAGAAGTAAAAGAGCACCATGACTAAATTAATAAGAAAAGTTAATTTAAGGACGATCATTGATTTTTAGAAATATAAAGGTACATTTCATGACTTGATTTCAAGATGATCTGGTGGTATCCTTATACTGCTGCAGAAGGAAGTCCACAGTGGGTCGAGAATGATGCTTAAAAATCACCACCCTTATTATCTATGACTGAACATGTCTTAGTCCAGGCCAGTGTGCCTCCCACCTCTGTGGTACACTGTTGATTTCATTTTTCTTCCAGTAGTTACTTTTGGTCCTGGACCAATTATCTAGCTGTGGTGGGATTCTCCAAAAGTATCCTACAATTTGTCCTTAGTGAACTAGTGATTGTTCTGTTTGCAGACACTCTTTCTGAGGCTCTACTCTTGCCTCGAAAACCTACATTTGCGGAAAGGGAAATGTATAGGTTTTCCTTTTAAATGTATTTATTTTTATTTATATTTTATTTATTTTTGGCTGTGTTGGGTCTTCGTTTCTGTGCGAGGGCCTTCTCTAGTTGCGGCGAGCAGGGGCCACTCCTCATCGTGGTTCGTGGGCCTCTCAGTGCCGTGGCGCCTCTTGTTGCGGAGCACAGGCTCCAGAAGCGCAGGCTCAGTAGTTGTGGCTCACGGGCTTAGTTGCACTGCAGCATGTGGGATCTTCCAGGACCAGGGCTCAAATCCGTGTCCCCTGCACTGGCAGGCGGATTCTTAACCACTGCCCCGCCCGTTATTCTTTTTTTAAAAAAAATATTTCCTCATTTGTGTTTATGTGATGATGCCTTTATTTATTTTTTTATTATTGTTTATATTTGGCTGAGTTGAGTCTTTGTTGCTGCGCGCAGGCTTTCTCTAGTTGTGGCAAGTGGGGGCTACTCTTTATTGTGGTGCGCGGACTTCTCATTGTGGTGGCTTCTCTTGTTGCGGAGCGTGGGCTCTAAGAGTGCGGGCTTCAGTAATTGCAGCACCTGGGCTCAGTATTTGCGGCACACAGGCCCTAGAGTGCGCGGGCTTCATTAGTTGCAGCGTGTGGCCTCAGTTGTTGTGGCTGGCGGGCTCTAGAGCGCAGGCTCAGTAGTTGTGATGTACGGGCTTACTTGCTCTGCGGCATGTGGGATCTTCCCGGACCAGGGCTGGAACCGGTGTCCCCTGCATTGGCAGATGGATTCTTAACTAGTGCACCACCAGGAAAGTCCCAGACTTTCCTTTTCTTAATGACAATTTTGAAGAGTCCTGGTTCACATATTTCATAGACTGTCCTTCAACTTGGCTTTGTGTGATGTTCTCCTCATGACTGGAGTGGAGTTAGGGTTTTGGGGAAGGAGATGTTTACTTTTGATATTCGGTTTCAACTCTATCTTTTGGCTTTTTATATAAGATATTCAATGCATTTAGTTATATATTTAAAAAAGCAGGCTTGTAGACTATTATTTTAAAATCTGCTTGCTATTTTGTAATCTGCTTGGGTTGATGGTGGTATGTTTTTTTTTTTTTTTTTTCAGTACGTGGGCCTCTCACTGTTGTGGCCTCCCCCGTTACGGAGCACAGGCTCCCGACCCGCCGGCTCAGTGGCCATGGCTCACGGGCCTAGCCCCTCCGCTGCATGTGGTATCTTCCCGAACCGAGGCACGAACCCAGGGCCCCTGCATCGGCAGGCAGACTCTCAACCACTGTGCCACCAGGGAAGCCCGGTATACTTTTGTTTTAATTATGCAGTTGGCTCTATTGTGTTGATTTACATTTTATTGGTAAAGCTCAACTGCTTTGGATTATGATGTGTTTACAAGGCTACACAGATAATCTGAAAGGGAAAATGAAGTAATACAAATGACAGAAAAAGTTTTATAATAATAAAATTTTCTTGGCAAGCAGCAACCTTTTCTCAAAGTCAGTCTTTTAATATAATTTGCTTGCTTCATAAATATGGCTTTCTTGTTTGTTCTTATCTTTATTGATTAGTGAGCATGTTAGATGACTTGGGAGGAATCTCACTGTCTTCAAGAAATAATTTGGCATTATTGATCCAGAATGCTGACAATTCTCAAAAATGGGTCAGGAAAATCAAAGTAATAGATGGAAAAAAAAATCTCAATTTTAGCTGTTGATATAACTTTTCTTAAATTTAGGGGTTTTTTTATAATTTAAGTTACTAAAACAGATGGTGGAAGGTCCACCAAGATATTTATTTCATGTATTTAAAGCATTTTACTTTGCTGTATTGAATTCCATTCATTCTGGAATTTAGGAGAATTTACCTCTTTATGAAAGAGATTATTGAAAGTAGAAAATGATTGATGACCTTCGCTTCCAGTATTTTTCTCAATAGACTTTGTCTCTCTTCTAATGCTTCTTGCATACTAAGTAATTGTATAAGGTTTAGAGAAAAATGCAGGTCTGGCTGAATATTAAGCACAGTTCACTAAATAAAGCTTTTTTACTTTGCAGAATATTTTACATGTGTGTCCCATAGATTCATCAGAGATTCTAGTTTTGGATAAAGGCAAGTACATTTAAGGACAATACAACATCCCTGTCTGTGACATTGGCATTCGAATGAGAAGTGAATTTGGTTCAGGACGGTTCTTGGAATGCTTGGCATTTAGGTTATTTTAGGTCAACTCTTTGGGCAATTCAATTAGAGTATTTATTGAATGGTTTTCGTGAGCTGAATGGTTGTCATGTCATGTCATAGATGGTCTAAAACATGACTCTTATTTCTAAAATAGTTGTGTTGGTCAGATAAGGCATCTTACCTGATGTATTTAATCCAAGATAATGATGGATGAGTAAGAGGCAGATCATTCTCGAGGAAGTAATTTTGGTTTTGAGAGAGGCATTCTTAGGGAAATAGGCCTTGCAGTGCTCATTTAGAGCTGGGCAGGATTGAGGTCCGGAGAGAGGAGGGAAAGGATATTTGGGTGGAGGGAAGGGCATTGGCAGAGCCTCAGAGGCCTGACGGTTCCTGGGGCCTGTGTGGGAATGGTGGGAAAGTTGGGCTGCAGTCAGCCTCTGGGTGGCCTGGACGTTGGGTAATGAGCGTGGCCGTGAGTTTATGGGTGCCCTCTGTAGAGTTGTCTGTAACTTGCTTCCTCCCTGAGGAAGTGTGACACGCTTCTGCTAGCTGCAGTGTCTTCCCCACAGCTGTGCTGTCCATTGAGGAGAAGGGGGCCTGCTCTGCCATGGCTTCCTTACTCCTCAGGGTATGGCGTGTGAGTTCTTTTAATAATGTATCAATCTGCCTTTTCTTTCTTTTGTCACAATGCATTTGCTTTGTAAAGTGGTCTTGTTTTCAGGATAATAATTGGGTTTCCACAGGGAAAATCATAATGTATGAGGCAAATTACTGACTAAAGGCAAATTACTGACTTAAAAACATGAATCTCTAATTTGTTTCTAGTAGTTCTTCTTTTGTTAAAATTTTTGTTGTGTTAGTTATGTATAGAAACTTAAGGATAGTAATTTCTGCTCAGGTGGATAGTGGTACTGTTTAGCACAGCTCATTGGTCTTCTGAGACTTTTACAAATGCAGTCTGATTCATTCCAGCCAAGTTAATTATGAGGTACATATTTTTTCCCCTAATGGAGACAAATGTAAAAGACAGAGATACAGAAATCATCTCCAGTTTAGATTGAAGAAATTTTAGTTACTACTGTTTGTTCCTGCTATTTGATCACAGTTTATTTTTATTTTTTGAAGTCTGTCTCTAATCAAATAAGATTTAATGTTTTAGAAGTAAAAGAGCACCATGACTAAATTAATAAGAAAAGTTAATTTAAGGACGATCATTGATTTTTAGAAATATAAAGGTACATTTCATGACTTGATTTCAAGATGATCTGGTGGTATCCTTATACTGCTGCAGAAGGAAGTCCACAGTGGGTCGAGAATGATGCTTAAAAATCACCACCCTTATTATCTATGACGGAACATGTCTTAGTCCAGGCCAGTGTGCCTCCCACCTCTGTGGTACACTGTTGATTTCATTTTTCTTCCAGTAGTTACTTTTGGTCCTGGACCAATTATCTAGCTGTGGTGGGATTCTCCAAAAGTATCCTACAATTTGTCCTTAGTGAACTAGTGATTTTTCTGTTTGCAGACACTCTTTCTGAGGCTCTACTCTTGCCTCGAAAACCTACATTTGCGGAAAGGGAAATGTATAGGTTTTCCTTTTAAATGTATTTATTTTTATTTATATTTTATTTATTTTTGGCTGTGTTGGGTCTTCGTTTCTGTGCGAGGGCCTTCTCTAGTTGCGGCGAGCAGGGGCCACTCCTCATCGTGGTTCGTGGGCCTCTCAGTGCCGTGGCGCCTCTTGTTGCGGAGCACAGGCTCCAGAAGCGCAGGCTCAGTAGTTGTGGCTCACGGGCTTAGTTGCACTGCAGCATGTGGGATCTTCCAGGACCAGGGCTCAAATCCGTGTCCCCTGCACTGGCAGGCGGATTCTTAACCACTGCCCCGCCCGTTATTCTTTTTTTAAAAAAAATATTTCCTCATTTGTGTTTATGTGATGATGCCTTTATTTATTTTTTTATTATTGTTTATATTTGGCTGAGTTGAGTCTTTGTTGCTGCGCGCAGGCTTTCTCTAGTTGTGGCAAGTGGGGGCTACTCTTTATTGTGGTGCGCGGACTTCTCATTGTGGTGGCTTCTCTTGTTGCGGAGCGTGGGCTCTAAGAGTGCGGGCTTCAGTAATTGCAGCACCTGGGCTCAGTATTTGCGGCACACAGGCCCTAGAGTGCGCGGGCTTCATTAGTTGCAGCGTGTGGCCTCAGTTGTTGTGGCTGGCGGGCTCTAGAGCGCAGGCTCAGTAGTTGTGATGTACGGGCTTACTTGCTCTGCGGCATGTGGGATCTTCCCGGACCAGGGCTGGAACCGGTGTCCCCTGCATTGGCAGATGGATTCTTAACTAGTGCACCACCAGGAAAGTCCCAGACTTTCCTTTTCTTAATGACAATTTTGAAGAGTCCTGGTTCACATATTTCATAGACTGTCCTTCAACTTGGCTTTGTGTGATGTTCTCCTCATGACTGGAGTGGAGTTAGGGTTTTGGGGAAGGAGATGTTTACTTTTGATATTCGGTTTCAACTCTATCTTTTGGCTTTTTATATAAGATATTCAATGCATTTAGTTATATATTTAAAAAAGCAGGCTTGTAGACTATTATTTTAAAATCTGCTTGCTATTTTGTAATCTGCTTGGGTTGATGGTGGTATGTTTTTTTTTTTTTTTTTCAGTACGTGGGCCTCTCACTGTTGTGGCCTCCCCCGTTACGGAGCACAGGCTCCCGACCCGCCGGCTCAGTGGCCATGGCTCACGGGCCTAGCCCCTCCGCTGCATGTGGTATCTTCCCGAACCGAGGCACGAACCCAGGGCCCCTGCATCGGCAGGCAGACTCTCAACCACTGTGCCACCAGGGAAGCCCGGTATACTTTTGTTTTAATTATGCAGTTGGCTCTATTGTGTTGATTTACATTTTATTGGTAAAGCTCAACTGCTTTGGATTATGATGTGTTTACAAGGCTACACAGATAATCTGAAAGGGAAAATGAAGTAATACAAATGACAGAAAAAGTTTTATAATAATAAAATTTTCTTGGCAAGCAGCAACCTTTTCTCAAAGTCAGTCTTTTAATATAATTTGCTTGCTTCATAAATATGGCTTTCTTGTTTGTTCTTATCTTTATTGATTAGTGAGCATGTTAGATGACTTGGGAGGAATCTCACTGTCTTCAAGAAATAATTTGGCATTATTGATCCAGAATGCTGACAATTCTCAAAAATGGGTCAGGAAAATCAAAGTAATAGATGGAAAAATATCTCAATTTTAGCTGTTGATATAACTTTTCTTAAATTTAGGGTGTTTTTATAATTTAAGTTACTAAAACAGATGGTGGAAGGTCCACCAAGATATTTGTTTTATGTATTTAAAGCATTTTACTTTGCTGTATTGAATTCCATTCATTCTGGAATTTAGGAGCATTTACCTCTTTATGAAAGAGATTATTGAAAGTAGAAAATGATTGATGACCTTCGCTTCCCGTATTTTTCTCAATAGACATTGTCTCTCTTCTAATGCTTCTTGCAGACTAAGTAATTGGATAAGGTTTAGAGAAAAATGCAGGTCTGGCTGAATATTAAGCACAGTACACTAAATAAAGCTTTTTTCCTTTGCAGAATATTTTACATGTGTGTCCCATAGATTCATCAGAGATTCTAGTTTTGGATAAAGGCAAGTACATTTAAGGACAATACAACATCCCTGTCTGTGACATTGGCATTCGAATGAGAAGTGAATTTGGTTCAGGACGGTTCTTGGAATGCTTGGCATTTAGGTTATTTTAGGTCAACTCTTTGGGCAATTCAATTAGAGTATTTATTGAATGGTTTTCGTGAGCTGAATGGTTGTCATGTCATGTCATAGATGGTCTAAAACATGACTCTTATTTCTAAAATAGTTGTGTTGGTCAGATAAGGCATCTTACCTGATGTATTTAATCCAAGATAATGATGGATGAGTAAGAGGCAGATCATTCTCGAGGAAGTAATTTTGGTTTTGAGAGAGGCATTCTTAGGGAAATAGGCCTTGCAGTGCTCATTTAGAGCTGGGCAGGATTGAGGTCCGGAGAGAGGAGGGAAAGGATATTTGGGTGGAGGGAAGGGCATTGGCAGAGCCTCAGAGGCCTGACGGTTCCTGGGGCCTGTGTGGGAATGGTGGGAAAGTTGGGCTGCAGTCAGCCTCTGGGTGGCCTGGACGTTGGGTAATGAGCGTGGCCGTGAGTTTATGGGTGCCCTCTGTAGAGTTGTCTGTAACTTGCTTCCTCCCTGAGGAAGTGTGACACGCTTCTGCTAGCTGCAGTGTCTTCCCCACAGCTGTGCTGTCCATTGAGGAGAAGGGGGCCTGCTCTGCCATGGCTTCCTTACTCCTCAGGGTATGGCGTGTGAGTTCTTTTAATAATGTATCAATCTGCCTTTTCTTTCTTTTGTCACAATGCATTTGCTTTCTAAAGTGGTCTTGTTTTCAGGATAATAATTGGGTTTCCACAGGGAAAATCATAATGTATGAGGCAAATTACTGACTAAAGGCAAATTACTGACTTAAAAACATGAATCTCTAATTTGTTTCTAGTAGTTCTTCTTTTGTTTAAATTTTTGTTGTGTTAGTTATGTATAGAAACTTAAGGATAGTAATTTCTGCTCAGGTGGATAGTGGTACTGTTTAGCACAGCTCATTGGTCTTCTGAGACTTTTACAAATGCAGTCTGATTCATTCCAGCCAAGTTAATTATGAGGTACATATTTTTTCCCCTAATGGAGACAAATGTAAAAGACAGAGATACAGAAATCATCTCCAGTTTAGATTGAAGAAATTTTAGTTACTACTGTTTGTTCCTGCTATTTGATCACAGTTTATTTTTATTTTTTGAAGTCTGTCTCTAATCAAATAAGATTTAATGTTTTAGAAGTAAAAGAGCACCATGACTAAATTAATAAGAAAAGTTAATTTAAGGACGATCATTGATTTTTAGAAATATAAAGGTACATTTCATGACTTGATTTCAAGATGATCTGGTGGTATCCTTATACTGCTGCAGAAGGAAGTCCACAGTGGGTCGAGAATGATGCTTAAAAATCACCACCCTTATTATCTATGACTGAACATGTCTTAGTCCAGGCCAGTGTGCCTCCCACCTCTGTGGTACACTGTTGATTTCATTTTTCTTCCAGTAGTTACTTTTGGTCCTGGAACAATTATCTAGCTGTGATGGGATTCTCCAAAAGTATCCTACAATTTGTACTTAGTGAACTAGTGATTGTTCTGTTTGCAGACACTCTTTCTGAGGCTCTACTCTTGCCTCGAAAACCTACATTTGCAGAAAGGGAAATGTATAGGTTTTCCTTTTAAATGTATTTATTTTTATTTATATTTTATTTATTTTTGGCTGTGTTGGGTCTTCGTTTCTGTGCGAGGGCCTTCTCTAGTTGCGGCGAGCAGGGGCCACTCCTCATCGTGGTTCGTGGGCCTCTCAGTGCCGTGGCGCCTCTTGTTGCGGAGCACAGGCTCCAGAAGCGCAGGCTCAGTAGTTGTGGCTCACGGGCTTAGTTGCACTGCAGCATGTGGGATCTTCCAGGACCAGGGCTCAAATCCGTGTCCCCTGCACTGGCAGGCGGATTCTTAACCACTGCCCCGCCCGTTATTCTTTTTTTAAAAAAAATATTTCCTCATTTGTGTTTATGTGATGATGCCTTTATTTATTTTTTTATTATTGTTTATATTTGGCTGAGTTGAGTCTTTGTTGCTGCGCGCAGGCTTTCTCTAGTTGTGGCAAGTGGGGGCTACTCTTTATTGTGGTGCGCGGACTTCTCATTGTGGTGGCTTCTCTTGTTGCGGAGCGTGGGCTCTAAGAGTGCGGGCTTCAGTAATTGCAGCACCTGGGCTCAGTATTTGCGGCACACAGGCCCTAGAGTGCGCGGGCTTCATTAGTTGCAGCGTGTGGCCTCAGTTGTTGTGGCTGGCGGGCTCTAGAGCGCAGGCTCAGTAGTTGTGATGTACGGGCTTACTTGCTCTGCGGCATGTGGGATCTTCCCGGACCAGGGCTGGAACCGGTGTCCCCTGCATTGGCAGATGGATTCTTAACTAGTGCACCACCGGGAAAGTCCCAGACTTTCCTTTTCTTAATGACAATTTTGAAGAGTCCTGGTTCACATATTTCATAGACTGTCCTTCAACTTGGCTTTGTGTGATGTTCTCCTCATGACTGGAGTGGAGTTAGGGTTTTGGGGAAGGAGATGTTTACTTTTGATATTCGGTTTCAACTCTATCTTTTGGCTTTTTATATAAGATATTCAATGCATTTAGTTATATATTTAAAAAAGCAGGCTTGTAGACTATTATTTTAAAATCTGCTTGCTATTTTGTAATCTGCTTGGGTTGATGGTGGTATGTTTTTTTTTTTTTTTCAGTACGTGGGCCTCTCACTGTTGTGGCCTCCCCCGTTACGGAGCACAGGCTCCCGACCCGCCGGCTCAGTGGCCATGGCTCACGGGCCTAGCCCCTCCGCTGCATGTGGTATCTTCCCGAACCGAGGCACGAACCCAGGGCCCCTGCATCGGCAGGCAGACTCTCAACCACTGTGCCACCAGGGAAGCCCGGTATACTTTTGTTTTAATTATGCAGTTGGCTCTATTGTGTTGATTTACATTTTATTGGTAAAGCTCAACTGCTTTGGATTATGATGTGTTTACAAGGCTACACAGATAATCTGAAAGGGAAAATGAAGTAATACAAATGACAGAAAAAGTTTTATAATAATAAAATTTTCTTGGCAAGCAGCAACCTTTTCTCAAAGTCAGTCTTTTAATATAATTTGCTTGCTTCATAAATATGGCTTTCTTGTTTGTTCTTATCTTTATTGATTAGTGAGCATGTTAGATGACTTGGGAGGAATCTCACTGTCTTCAAGAAATAATTTGGCATTATTGATCCAGAATGCTGACAATTCTCAAAAATGGGTCAGGAAAATCAAAGTAATAGATGGAAAAATATCTCAATTTTAGCTGTTGATATAACTTTTCTTAAATTTAGGGTGTTTTTTATAATTTAAGTTACTAAAACAGATGGTGGAAGGTCCACCAAGATATTTGTTTTCTGTATTTAAAGCATTTTACTTTGCTGTATTGAATTCCATTCATTCTGGAATTTAGGAGCATTTACCTCTTTATGAAAGAGATTATTGAAAGTAGAAAATGATTGATGACCTTCGCTTCCCGTATTTTTCTCAATAGACATTGTCTCTCTTCTAATGCTCCTTGCAGACTAAGTAATTGTATAAGGTTTAGAGAAAAATGCAGGTCTGGCTGAATATTAAGCACAGTACACTAAATAAAGCTTTTTTCCTTTGCAGAATATTTTACATGTGTGTCCCATAGATTCATCAGAGATTCTAGTTTTGGATAAAGGCAAGTACATTTAAGGACAATACAACATCCCTTTCTGTGACATTGGCATTCGAATGAGAAGTGAATTTGGTTCAGGACGGTTCTTGGAATGCTTGGCATTTAGGTTATTTTAGGTCAACTCTTTGGGCAATTCAATTAGAGTATTTATTGAATGGTTTTCGTGAGCTGAATGGTTGTCATGTCATGTCATAGATGGTCTAAAACATGACTCTTATTTCTAAAATAGTTGTGTTGGTCAGATAAGGCATCTTACCTGATGTATTTAATCCAAGATAATGATGGATGAGTAAGAGGCAGATCATTCTCGAGGAAGTAATTTTGGTTTTGAGAGAGGCATTCTTAGGGAAATAGGCCTTGCAGTGCTCATTTAGAGCTGGGCAGGATTGAGGTCCGGAGAGAGGAGGGAAAGGATATTTGGGTGGAGGGAAGGGCATTGGCAGAGCCTCAGAGGCCTGACGGTTCCTGGGGCCTGTGTGGGAATGGTGGGAAAGTTGGGCTGCAGTCAGCCTCTGGGTGGCCTGGACGTTGGGTAATGAGCGTGGCCGTGAGTTTATGGGTGCCCTCTGTAGAGTTGTCTGTAACTTGCTTCCTCCCTGAGGAAGTGTGACACGCTTCTGCTAGCTGCAGTGTCTTCCCCACAGCTGTGCTGTCCATTGAGGAGAAGGGGGCCTGCTCTGCCATGGCTTCCTTACTCCTCAGGGTATGGCGTGTGAGTTCTTTTAATAATGTATCAATCTGCCTTTTCTTTCTTTTGTCACAATGCATTTGCTTTGTAAAGTGGTCTTGTTTTCAGGATAATAATTGGGTTTCCACAGGGAAAATCATAATGTATGAGGCAAATTACTGACTAAAGGCAAATTACTGACTTAAAAACATGAATCTCTAATTTGTTTCTAGTAGTTCTTCTTTTGTTAAAATTTTTGTTGTGTTAGTTATGTATAGAAACTTAAGGATAGTAATTTCTGCTCAGGTGGATAGTGGTACTGTTTAGCACAGCTCATTGGTCTTCTGAGACTTTTACAAATGCAGTCTGATTCATTCCAGCCAAGTTAATTATGCAGTACATATTTTTTCCCCTAATGGAGACAAATGTAAAAGACAGAGATACAGAAATCATCTCCAGTTTAGATTGAAGAAATTTTAGTTACTACTGTTTGTTCCTGCTATTTGATCACAGTTTATTTTTATTTTTTGAAGTCTGTCTCTAATCAAATAAGATTTAATGTTTTAGAAGTAAAAGAGCACCATGACTAAATTAATAAGAAAAGTTAATTTAAGGACGATCATTGATTTTTAGAAATATAAAGGTACATTTCATGACTTGATTTCAAGATGATCTGGTGGTATCCTTATACTGCTGCAGAAGGAAGTCCACAGTGGGTCGAGAATGATGCTTAAAAATCACCACCCTTATTATCTATGACTGAACATGTCTTAGTCCAGGCCAGTGTGCCTCCCACCTCTGTGGTACACTGTTGATTTCATTTTTCTTCCAGTAGTTACTTTTGGTCCTGGACCAATTATCTAGCTGTGATGGGATTCTCCAAAAGTATCCTACAATTTGTACTTAATGAACTAGTGATTGTTCTGTTTGCAGACATTCTTTCTGAGGCTCTACTCTTGCCTCGAAAACCTACATTTGCAGAAAGGGAAATGTATAGGTTTTCCTTTTAAATGTATTTATTTTTATTTATATTTTATTTATTTTTGGCTGTGTTGGGTCTTCGTTTCTGTGCGAGGGCCTTCTCTAGTTGCGGCGAGCAGGGGCCACTCCTCATCGTGGTTCGTGGGCCTCTCAGTGCCGTGGCGCCTCTTGTTGCGGAGCACAGGCTCCAGAAGCGCAGGCTCAGTAGTTGTGGCTCACGGGCTTAGTTGCACTGCAGCATGTGGGATCTTCCAGGACCAGGGCTCAAATCCGTGTCCCCTGCACTGGCAGGCAGATTCTTAACCACTGCCCCGCCCGTTATTCTTTTTTTAAAAAAAGATATTTCCTCATTTGTGTTTATGTGATGATGCCTTTATTTATTTTTTTATTATTGTTTATATTTGGCTGAGTTGAGTCTTTGTTGCTGCGCGCAGGCTTTCTCTAGTTGTGGCAAGTGGGGGCTACTCTTTATTGTGGTGCACGGACTTCTCATTGTGGTGGCTTCTCTTGTTGCGGAGCGTGGGCTCTAAGAGTGCGGGCTTCAGTAATTGCAGCACCTGGGCTCAGTATTTGCGGCACACAGGCCCTAGAGTGCGCGGGCTTCATTAGTTGCAGCGTGTGGCCTCAGTTGTTGTGGCTGGCGGGCTCTAGAGCGCAGGCTCAGTAGTTGTGATGTACGGGCTTACTTGCTCTGCGGCATGTGGGATCTTCCCGGACCAGGGCTGGAACCGGTGTCCCCTGCATTGGCAGATGGATTCTTAACTAGTGCACCACCAGGAAAGTCCCAGACTTTCCTTTTCTTAATGGAAATTTTGAAGAGTCCTGGTTCACATATTTCATAGACTGTCCTTCAACTTGGCTTTGTGTGATGTTCTCCTCATGACTGGAGTGGAGTTAGGGTTTTGGGGAAGGAGATGTTTACTTTTGATATTCGGTTTCAACTCTATCTTTTGGCTTTTTATATAAGATATTCAATGCATTTAGTTATATATTTAAAAAAGCAGGCTTGTAGACTATTATTTTAAAATCTGCTTGCTATTTTGTAATCTGCTTGGGTTGATGGTGGTATGTTTTTTTTTTTTTCAGTACGTGGGCCTCTCACTGTTGTGGCCTCCCCCGTTACGGAGCACAGGCTCCCGACCCGCCGGCTCAGTGGCCATGGCTCACGGGCCTAGCCCCTCCGCTGCATGTGGTATCTTCCCGAACCGAGGCACGAACCCAGGGCCCCTGCATCGGCAGGCAGACTCTCAACCACTGTGCCACCAGGGAAGCCCGGTATACTTTTGTTTTAATTATGCAGTTGGCTCTATTGTGTTGATTTACATTTTATTGGTAAAGCTCAACTGCTTTGGATTATGATGTGTTTACAAGGCTACACAGATAATCTGAAAGGGAAAATGAAGTAATACAAATGACAGAAAAAGTTTTATAATAATAAAATTTTCTTGGCAAGCAGCAACCTTTTCTCAAAGTCAGTCTTTTAATATAATTTGCTTGCTTCATAAATATGGCTTTCTTGTTTGTTCTTATCTTTATTGATTAGTGAGCATGTTAGATGACTTGGGAGGAATCTCACTGTCTTCAAGAAATAATTTGGCATTATTGATCCAGAATGCTGACAATTCTCAAAAATGGGTCAGGAAAATCAAAGTAATAGATGGAAAAATATCTCAATTTTAGCTGTTGATATAACTTTTCTTAAATTTAGGGTGTTTTTTATAATTTAAGTTACTAAAACAGATGGTGGAAGGTCCACCAAGATATTTGTTTTATGTATTTAAAGCATTTTACTTTGCTGTATTGAATTCCATTCATTCTGGAATTTAGGAGCATTTACCTCTTTATGAAAGAGATTATTGAAAGTAGAAAATGATTGATGACCTTCGCTTCCCGTATTTTTCTCAATAGACATTGTCTCTCTTCTAATGCTTCTTGCAGACTAAGTAATTGGATAAGGTTTAGAGAAAAATGCAGGTCTGGCTGAATATTAAGCACAGTACACTAAATAAAGCTTTTTTCCTTTGCAGAATATTTTACATGTGTGTCCCATAGATTCATCAGAGATTCTAGTTTTGGATAAAGGCAAGTACATTTAAGGACAATACAACATCCCTTTCTGTGACATTGGCATTCGAATGAGAAGTGAATTTGGTTCAGGACGGTTCTTGGAATGCTTGGCATTTAGGTTATTTTAGGTCAACTCTTTGGGCAATTCAATTAGAGTATTTATTGAATGGTTTTCGTGAGCTGAATGGTTGTCATGTCATGTCATAGATGGTCTAAAACATGACTCTTATTTCTAAAATAGTTGTGTTGGTCAGATAAGGCATCTTACCTGATGTATTTAATCCAAGATAATGATGGATGAGTAAGAGGCAGATCATTCTCGAGGAAGTAATTTTGGTTTTGAGAGAGGCATTCTTAGGGAAATAGGCCTTGCAGTGCTCATTTAGAGCTGGGCAGGATTGAGGTCCGGAGAGAGGAGGGAAAGGATATTTGGGTGGAGGGAAGGGCATTGGCAGAGCCTCAGAGGCCTGACGGTTCCTGGGGCCTGTGTGGGAATGGTGGGAAAGTTGGGCTGCAGTCAGCCTGTGGGTGGCCTGGACGTTGGGTAATGAGCGTGGCCGTGAGTTTATGGGTGCCCTCTGTAGAGTTGTCTGTAACTTGCTTCCTCCCTGAGGAAGTGTGACACGCTTCTGCTAGCTGCAGTGTCTTCCCCACAGCTGTGCTGTCCATTGAGGAGAAGGGGGCCTGCTCTGCCATGGCTTCCTTACTCCTCAGGGTATGGCGTGTGAGTTCTTTTAATAATGTATCAATCTGCCTTTTCTTTCTTTTGTCACAATGCATTTGCTTTCTAAAGTGGTCTTGTTTTCAGGATAATAATTGGGTTTCCACAGGGAAAATCATAATGTATGAGGCAAATTACTGACTAAAGGCAAATTACTGACTTAAAAACATGAATCTCTAATTTGTTTCTAGTAGTTCTTCTTTTGTTTAAATTTTTGTTGTGTTAGTTATGTATAGAAACTTAAGGATAGTAATTTCTGCTCAGGTGGATAGTGGTACTGTTTAGCACAGCTCATTGGTCTTCTGAGACTTTTACAAATGCAGTCTGATTCATTCCAGCCAAGTTAATTATGAGGTACATATTTTTTCCCCTAACGGAGACAAATGTAAAAGACAGAGATACAGAAATCATCTCCAGTTTAGATTGAAGAAATTTTAGTTACTACTGTTTGTTCCTGCTATTTGATCACAGTTTATTTTTATTTTTTGAAGTCTGTCTCTAATCAAATAAGATTTAATGTTTTAGAAGTAAAAGAGCACCATGACTAAATTAATAAGAAAAGTTAATTTAAGGACAATCATTGATTTTTAGAAATATAAAGGTACATTTCATGACTTGATTTCAAGATGATCTGGTGGTATCCTTATACTGCTGCAGAAGGAAGTCCAAAGTGGGTCGAGAATGATGCTTAAAAATCACCACCCTTATTATCTATGACGGAACATGTCTTAGTCCAGGCCAGTGTGCCTCCCACCTCTGTGGTACACTGTTGATTTCATTTTTCTTCCAGTAGTTACTTTTGGTCCTGGACCAATTATCTAGCTGTGGTGGGATTCTCCAAAAGTATCCTACAATTTGTCCTTAGTGAACTAGTGATTTTTCTGTTTGCAAACACTCTTTCTGAGGCTCTACTCTTGCCTCGAAAACCTACATTTGCGGAAAGGGAAATGTATAGGTTTTCCTTTTAAATGTATTTATTTTTATTTATATTTTATTTATTTTTGGCTGTGTTGGGTCTTCGTTTCTGTGCGAGGGCCTTCTCTAGTTGCGGCGAGCAGGGGCCACTCCTCATCGTGGTTCGTGGGCCTCTCACTGCCGTGGCGCCTTTTGTTGCGGAGCACAGGCTCCAGAAGCGCAGGCTCAGTAGTTGTGGCTCACGGGCTTAGTTGCACTGCAGCATGTGGGATCTTCCAGGACCAGGGCTCAAATCCGTGTCCCCTGCACTGGCAGGCGGATTCTTAACCACTGCCCCGCCCGTTATTCTTTTTTAAAAAAAATATTTCCTCATTTGTGTTTATGTGATGATGCCTTTATTTATTTTTTTATTATTGTTTATATTTGGCTGAGTTGAGTCTTTGTTGCTGCGCGCAGGCTTTCTCTAGTTGTGGCAAGTGGGGGCTACTCTTTATTGTGGTGCGCGGACTTCTCATTGTGGTGGCTTCTCTTGTTGCGGAGCGTGGGCTCTAAGAGTGCGGGCTTCAGTAATTGCAGCACCTGGGCTCAGTATTTGCGGCACACAGGCCCTAGAGTGCGCGGGCTTCATTAGTTGCAGCGTGTGGCCTCAGTTGTTGTGGCTGGCGGGCTCTAGAGCGCAGGCTCAGTAGTTGTGATGTACGGGCTTACTTGCTCTGCGGCATGTGGGATCTTCCCGGACCAGGGCTGGAACCGGTGTCCCCTGCATTGGCAGATGGATTCTTAACTAGTGCACCACCAGGAAAGTCCCAGACTTTCCTTTTCTTAATGACAATTTTGAAGAGTCCTGGTTCACATATTTCATAGACTGTCCTTCAACTTGGCTTTGTGTGATGTTCTCCTCATGACTGGAGTGGAGTTAGGGTTTTGGGGAAGGAGATGTTTACTTTTGATATTCGGTTTCAACTCTATCTTTTGGCTTTTTATATAAGATATTCAATGCATTTAGTTATATATTTAAAAAAGCAGGCTTGTAGACTATTATTTTAAAATCTGCTTGCTATTTTGTAATCTGCTTGGGTTGATGGTGGTATGTTTTTTTTTTTTTCAGTACGTGGGCCTCTCACTGTTGTGGCCTCCCCCGTTACGGAGCACAGGCTCCCGACCCGCCGGCTCAGTGGCCATGGCTCACGGGGCTAGCCCCTCCGCTGCATGTGGTATCTTCCCGAACCGAGGCACGAACCCAGGGCCCCTGCATCGGCAGGCAGACTCTCAACCACTGTGCCACCAGGGAAGCCCGGTATACTTTTGTTTTAATTATGCAGTTGGCTCTATTGTGTTGATTTACATTTTATTGGTAAAGCTCAACTGCTTTGGATTATGATGTGTTTACAAGGCTACACAGATAATCTGAAAGGGAAAATGAAGTAATACAAATGACAGAAAAAGTTTTATAATAATAAAATTTTCTTGGCAAGCAGCAACCTTTTCTCAAAGTCAGTCTTTTAATATAATTTGCTTGCTTCATAAATATGGCTTTCTTGTTTGTTCTTATCTTTATTGATTAGTGAGCATGTTAGATGACTTGGGAGGAATCTCACTGTCTTCAAGAAATAATTTGGCATTATTGATCCAGAATGCTGACAATTCTCAAAAATGGGTCAGGAAAATCAAAGTAATAGATGGAAAAATATCTCAATTTTAGCTGTTGATATAACTTTTCTTAAATTTAGGGTGTTTTTTATAATTTAAGTTACTAAAACAGATGGTGGAAGGTCCACCAAGATATTTGTTTTATGTATTTAAAGCATTTTACTTTGCTGTATTGAATTCCATTCATTCTGGAATTTAGGAGCATTTACCTCTTTATGAAAGAGATTATTGAAAGTAGAAAATGATTGATGACCTTCGCTTCCCGTATTTTTCTCAATAGACATTGTCTCTCTTCTAATGCTTCTTGCAGACTAAGTAATTGTATAAGGTTTAGAGAAAAATGCAGGTCTGGCTGAATATTAAGCACAGTACACTAAATAAAGCTTTTTTCCTTTGCAGAATATTTTACATGTGTGTCCCATAGATTCATCAGAGATTCTAGTTTTGGATAAAGGCAAGTACATTTAAGGACAATACAACATCCCTTTCTGTGACATTGGCATTCGAATGAGAAGTGAATTTGGTTCAGGACGGTTCTTGGAATGCTTGGCATTTAGGTTATTTTAGGTCAACTCTTTGGGCAATTCAATTAGAGTATTTATTGAATGGTTTTCGTGAGCTGAATGGTTGTCATGTCATGTCATAGATGGTCTAAAACATGACTCTTATTTCTAAAATAGTTGTGTTGGTCAGATAAGGCATCTTACATGATGTATTTAATCCAAGATAATGATGGATGAGTAAGAGGCAGATCATTCTCGAGGAAGTAATTTTGGTTTTGAGAGAGGCATTCTTAGGGAAATAGGCCTTGCAGTGCTCATTTAGAGCTGGGCAGGATTGAGGTCCGGAGAGAGGAGGGAAAGGATATTTGGGTGGAGGGAAGGGCATTGGCAGAGCCTCAGAGGCCTGACGGTTCCTGGGGCCTGTGTGGGAATGGTGGGAAAGTTGGGCTGCAGTCAGCCTGTGGGTGGCCTGGACGTTGGGTAATGAGCGTGGCCGTGAGTTTATGGGTGCCCTCTGTAGAGTTGTCTGTAACTTGCTTCCTCCCTGAGGAAGTGTGACACGCTTCTGCTAGCTGCAGTGTCTTCCCCACAGCTGTGCTGTCCATTGAGGAGAAGGGGGCCTGCTCTGCCATGGCTTCCTTACTCCTCAGGGTATGGCGTGTGAGTTATTTTAATAATGTATCAATCTGCCTTTTCTTTCTTTTGTCACAATGCATTTGCTTTCTAAAGTGGTCTTGTTTTCAGGATAATAATTGGGTTTCCACAGGGAAAATCATAATGTATGAGGCAAGTTACTGACTAAAGGCAAATTACTGACTTAAAAACATGAATCTCTAATTTGTTTCTAGTAGTTCTTCTTTTGTTAAAATTTTTGTTGTGTTAGTTATGTATAGAAACTTAAGGATAGTAATTTCTGCTCAGGTGGATAGTGGTACTGTTTAGCACAGCTCATTGGTCTTCTGAGACTTTTACAAATGCAGTCTGATTCATTCCAGCCAAGTTAATTATGAGGTACATATTTTTTCCCCTAATGGAGACAAATGTAAAAGACAGAGATACAGAAATCATCTCCAGTTTAGATTGAAGAAATTTTAGTTACTACTGTTTGTTCCTGCTATTTGATCACAGTTTATTTTTATTTTTTGAAGTCTGTCTCTAATCAAATAAGATTTAATGTTTTAGAAGTAAAAGAGCACCATGACTAAATTAATAAGAAAAGTTAATTTAAGGACGATCATTGATTTTTAGAAATATAAAGGTACATTTCATGACTTGATTTCAAGATGATCTGGTGGTATCCTTATACTGCTGCAGAAGGAAGTCCACAGTGGGTCGAGAATGATGCTTAAAAATCACCACCCTTATTATCTATGACGGAACATGTCTTAGTCCAGGCCAGTGTGCCTCCCACCTCTGTGGTACACTGTTGATTTCATTTTTCTTCCAGTAGTTACTTTTGGTCCTGGACCAATTATCTAGCTGTGATGGGATTCTCCAAAAGTATCCTACAATTTGTACTTAGTGAACTAGTGATTGTTCTGTTTGCAGACATTCTTTCTGAGGCTCTACTCTTGCCTCGAAAACCTACATTTGCAGAAAGGGAAATGTATAGGTTTTTCTTTTAAATGTATTTATTTTTATTTATATTTTATTTATTTTTGGCTGTGTTGGGTCTTCGTTTCTGTGCGAGGGCCTTCTCTAGTTGCGGCGAGCAGGGGCCACTCCTCATCGTGGTTCGTGGGCCTCTCAGTGCCGTGGCGCCTCTTGTTGCGGAGCACAGGCTCCAGAAGCGCAGGCTCAGTAGTTGTGGCTCACGGGCTTAGTTGCACTGCAGCATGTGGGATCTTCCAGGACCAGGGCTCAAATCCGTGTCCCCTGCACTGGCAGGCGGATTCTTAACCACTGCCCCGCCCGTTATTCTTTTTTTAAAAAAAATATTTCCTCATTTGTGTTTATGTGATGATGCCTTTATTTATTTTTTTATTATTGTTTATATTTGGCTGAGTTGAGTCTTTGTTGCTGCGCGCAGGCTTTCTCTAGTTGTGGCAAGTGGGGGCTACTCTTTATTGTGGTGCGCGGACTTCTCATTGTGGTGGCTTCTCTTGTTGCGGAGCGTGGGCTCTAAGAGTGCGGGCTTCAGTAATTGCAGCACCTGGGCTCAGTATTTGCGGCACACAGGCCCTAGAGTGCGCGGGCTTCATTAGTTGCAGCGTGTGGCCTCAGTTGTTGTGGCTGGCGGGCTCTAGAGCGCAGGCTCAGTAGTTGTGATGTACGGGCTTACTTGCTCTGCGGCATGTGGGATCTTCCCGGACCAGGGCTGGAACCGGTGTCCCCTGCATTGGCAGATGGATTCTTAACTAGTGCACCACCGGGAAAGTCCCAGACTTTCCTTTTCTTAATGAAAATTTTGAAGAGTCCTGGTTCACATATTTCATAGACTGTCCTTCAACTTGGCTTTGTGTGATGTTCGCCTCACGACTGGAGTGGAGTTAGGGTTTTGGGGAAGGAGATGTTTACTTTTGATATTCGGTTTCAACTCTATCTTTTGGCTTTTTATATAAGATATTCAATGCATTTAGTTATATATTTAAAAAAGCAGGCTTGTAGACTATTATTTTAAAATCTGCTTGCTATTTTGTAATCTGCTTGGGTTGATGGTGGTATGTTTTTTTTTTTTTTTTCAGTACGTGGGCCTCTCACTGTTGTGGCCTCCCCCGTTACGGAGCACAGGCTCCCGACCCGCCGGCTCAGTGGCCATGGCTCACGGGCCTAGCCTCTCCGCTGCATGTGGTATCTTCCCGAACCGAGGCACGAACCCAGGGCCCCTGCATCGGCAGGCAGACTCTCAACCACTGTGCCACCAGGGAAGCCCGGTATACTTTTGTTTTAATTATGCAGTTGGCTCTATTGTGTTGATTTACATTTTATTGGTAAAGCTCAACTGCTTTGGATTATGATGTGTTTACAAGGCTACACAGATAATCTGAAAGGGAAAATGAGGTAATACAAATGACAGAAAAAGTTTTATAATAATAAAATTTTCTTGGCAAGCAGCAACCTTTTCTCAAAGTCAGTCTTTTAATATAATTTGCTTGCTTCATAAATATGGCTTTCTTGTTTGTTCTTATCTTTATTGATTAGTGAGCATGTTAGATGACTTGGGAGGAATCTCACTGTCTTCAAGAAATAATTTGGCATTATTGATCCAGAATGCTGACAATTCTCAAAAATGGGTCAGGAAAATCAAAGTAATAGATGGAAAAATATCTCAATTTTAGCTGTTGATATAACTTTTCTTAAATTTAGGGTGTTTTTTATAATTTAAGTTACTAAAACAGATGGTGGAAGGTCCACCAAGATATTTGTTTTATGTATTTAAAGCATTTTACTTTGCTGTATTGAATTCCATTCATTCTGGAATTTAGGAGCATTTACCTCTTTATGAAAGAGATTATTGAAAGTAGAAAATGATTGATGACCTTCGCTTCCCGTATTTTTCTCAATAGACATTGTCTCTCTTCTAATGCTCCTTGCAGACTAAGTAATTGTATAAGGTTTAGAGAAAAATGCAGGTCTGGCTGAATATTAAGCACAGTACACTAAATAAAGCTTTTTTCCTTTGCAGAATATTTTACATGTGTGTCCCATAGATTCATCAGAGATTCTAGTTTTGGATAAAGGCAAGTACATTTAAGGACAATACAACATCCCTTTCTGTGACATTGGCATTCGAATGAGAAGTGAATTTGGTTCAGGACGGTTCTTGGAATGCTTGGCATTTAGGTTATTTTAGGTCAACTCTTTGGGCAATTCAATTAGAGTATTTATTGAATGGTTTTCGTGAGCTGAATGGTTGTCATGTCATGTCATAGATGGTCTAAAACATGACTCTTATTTCTAAAATAGTTGTGTTGGTCAGATAAGGCATCTTACCTGATGTATTTAATCCAAGATAATGATGGATGAGTAAGAGGCAGATCATTCTCGAGGAAGTAATTTTGGTTTTGAGAGAGGCATTCTTATGGAAATAGGCCTTGCAGTGCTCATTTAGAGCTGGGCAGGATTGAGGTCCGGAGAGAGGAGGGAAAGGATATTTGGGTGGAGGGAAGGGCATTGGCAGAGCCTCAGAGGCCTGACGGTTCCTGGGGCCTGTGTGGGAATGGTGGGAAAGTTGGGCTGCAGTCAGCCTGTGGGTGGCCTGGACGTTGGGTAATGAGCGTGGCCGTGAGTTTATGGGTGCCCTCTGTAGAGTTGTCTGTAACTTGCTTCCTCCCTGAGGAAGTGTGACACGCTTCTGCTAGCTGCAGTGTCTTCCCCACAGCTGTGCTGTCCATTGAGGAGAAGGGGGCCTGCTCTGCCATGGCTTCCTTACTCCTCAGGGTATGGCGTGTGAGTTATTTTAATAATGTATCAATCTGCCTTTTCTTTCTTTTGTCACAATGCATTTGCTTTCTAAAGTGGTCTTGTTTTCAGGATAATAATTGGGTTTCCACAGGGAAAATCATAATGTATGAGGCAAATTACTGACTAAAGGCAAATTACTGACTTAAAAACATGAATCTCTAATTTGTTTCTAGTAGTTCTTCTTTTGTTTAAATTTTTGTTGTGTTAGTTATGTATAGAAACTTAAGGATAGTAATTTCTGCTCAGGTGGATAGTGGTACTGTTTAGCACAGCTCATTGGTCTTCTGAGACTTTTACAAATGCAGTCTGATTCATTCCAGCCAAGTTAATTATGAGGTACATATTTTTTCCCCTAATGGAGACAAATGTAAAAGACAGAGATACAGAAATCATCTCCAGTTTAGATTGAAGAAATTTTAGTTACTACTGTTTGTTCCTGCTATTTGATCACAGTTTATTTTTATTTTTTGAAGTCTGTCTCTAATCAAATAAGATTTAATGTTTTAGAAGTAAAAGAGCACCATGACTAAATTAATAAGAAAAGTTAATTTAAGGACGATCATTGATTTTTAGAAATATAAAGGTACATTTCATGACTTGATTTCAAGATGATCTGGTGGTATCCTTATACTGCTGCAGAAGGAAGTCCACAGTGGGTCGAGAATGATGCTTAAAAATCACCACCCTTATTATCTATGACTGAACATGTCTTAGTCCAGGCCAGTGTGCCTCCCACCTCTGTGGTACACTGTTGATTTCATTTTTCTTCCAGTAGTTACTTTTGGTCCTGGACCAATTATCTAGCTGTGATGGGATTCTCCAAAAGTATCCTACAATTTGTACTTAATGAACTAGTGATTGTTCTGTTTGCAGACATTCTTTCTGAGGCTCTACTCTTGCCTCGAAAACCTACATTTGCAGAAAGGGAAATGTATAGGTTTTCCTTTTAAATGTATTTATTTTTATTTATATTTTATTTATTTTTGGCTGTGTTGGGTCTTCGTTTCTGTGCGAGGGCCTTCTCTAGTTGCGGCGAGCAGGGGCCACTCCTCATCGTGGTTCGTGGGCCTCTCAGTGCCGTGGCGCCTCTTGTTGCGGAGCACAGGCTCCAGAAGCGCAGGCTCAGTAGTTGTGGCTCACGGGCTTAGTTGCACTGCAGCATGTGGGATCTTCCAGGACCAGGGCTCAAATCCGTGTCCCCTGCACTGGCAGGCAGATTCTTAACCACTGCCCCGCCCGTTATTCTTTTTTTAAAAAAAGATATTTCCTCATTTGTGTTTATGTGATGATGCCTTTATTTATTTTTTTATTATTGTTTATATTTGGCTGAGTTGAGTCTTTTTTGCTGCGCGCAGGCTTTCTCTAGTTGTGGCAAGTGGGGGCTACTCTTTATTGTGGTGCACAGACTTCTCATTGTGGTGGCTTCTCTTGTTGCGGAGCGTGGGCTCTAAGAGTGCGGGCTTCAGTAATTGCAGCACCTGGGCTCAGTATTTGCGGCACACAGGCCCTAGAGTGCGCGGGCTTCATTAGTTGCAGCGTGTGGCCTCAGTTGTTGTGGCTGGCGGGCTCTAGAGCGCAGGCTCAGTAGTTGTGATGTACGGGCTTACTTGCTCTGCGGCATGTGGGATCTTCCCGGACCAGGGCTGGAACCGGTGTCCCCTGCATTGGCAGATGGATTCTTAACTAGTGCACCACCAGGAAAGTCCCAGACTTTCCTTTTCTTAATGGCAATTTTGAAGAGTCCTGGTTCACATATTTCATAGACTGTCCTTCAACTTGGCTTTGTGTGATGTTCTCCTCATGACTGGAGTGGAGTTAGGGTTTTGGGGAAGGAGATGTTTACTTTTGATATTCGGTTTCAACTCTATCTTTTGGCTTTTTATATAAGATATTCAATGCATTTAGTTATATATTTAAAAAAGCAGGCTTGTAGACTATTATTTTAAAATCTGCTTGCTATTTTGTAATCTGCTTGGGTTGATGGTGGTATGTTTTTTTTTTTTTCAGTACGTGGGCCTCTCACTGTTGTGGCCTCCCCCGTTACGGAGCACAGGCTCCCGACCCGCCGGCTCAGTGGCCATGGCTCACGGGCCTAGCCCCTCCGCTGCATGTGGTATCTTCCCGAACCGAGGCACGAACCCAGGGCCCCTGCATCGGCAGGCAGACTCTCAACCACTGTGCCACGAGGGAAGCCCGGTATACTTTTGTTTTAATTATGCAGTTGGCTCTATTGTGTTGATTTACATTTTATTGGTAAAGCTCAACTGCTTTGGATTATGATGTGTTTACAAGGCTACACAGATAATCTGAAAGGGAAAATGAAGTAATACAAATGACAGAAAAAGTTTTATAATAATAAAATTTTCTTGGCAAGCAGCAACCTTTTCTCAAAGTCAGTCTTTTAATATAATTTGCTTGCTTCATAAATATGGCTTTCTTGTTTGTTCTTATCTTTATTGATTAGTGAGCATGTTAGATGACTTGGGAGGAATCTCACTGTCTTCAAGAAATAATTTGGCATTATTGATCCAGAATGCTGACAATTCTCAAAAATGGGTCAGGAAAATCAAAGTAATAGATGGAAAAATATCTCAATTTTAGCTGTTGATATAACTTTTCTTAAATTTAGGGTGTTTTTTATAATTTAAGTTACTAAAACAGATGGTGGAAGGTCCACCAAGATATTTGTTTTATGTATTTAAAGCATTTTACTTTGCTGTATTGAATTCCATTCATTCTGGAATTTAGGAGCATTTACCTCTTTACGAAAGAGATTATTGAAAGTAGAAAATGATTGATGACCTTCGCTTCCCGTATTTTTCTCAATAGACATTGTCTCTCTTCTAATGCTTCTTGCAGACTAAGTAATTGTATAAGGTTTAGAGAAAAATGCAGGTCTGGCTGAATATTAAGCACAGTACACTAAATAAAGCTTTTTTCCTTTGCAGAATATTTTACATGTGTGTCCCATAGATTCATCAGAGATTCTAGTTTTGGATAAAGGCAAGTACATTTAAGGACAATACAACATCCCTTTCTGTGACATTGGCATTCGAATGAGAAGTGAATTTGGTTCAGGACGGTTCTTGGAATGCTTGGCATTTAGGTTATTTTAGGTCAACTCTTTGGGCAATTCAATTAGAGTATTTATTGAATGGTTTTCGTGAGCTGAATGGTTGTCATGTCATGTCATAGATGGTCTAAAACATGACTCTTATTTCTAAAATAGTTGTGTTGGTCAGATAAGGCATCTTACATGATGTATTTAATCCAAGATAATGATGGATGAGTAAGAGGCAGATCATTCTCGAGGAAGTAATTTTGGTTTTGAGAGAGGCATTCTTAGGGAAATAGGCCTTGCAGTGCTCATTTAGAGCTGGGCAGGATTGAGGTCCGGAGAGAGGAGGGAAAGGATATTTGGGTGGAGGGAAGGGCATTGGCAGAGCCTCAGAGGCCTGACGGTTCCTGGGGCCTGTGTGGGAATGGTGGGAAAGTTGGGCTGCAGTCAGCCTGTGGGTGGCCTGGACGTTGGGTAATGAGCGTGGCCGTGAGTTTATGGGTGCCCTCTGTAGAGTTGTCTGTAACTTGCTTCCTCCCTGAGGAAGTGTGACACGCTTCTGCTAGCTGCAGTGTCTTCCCCACAGCTGTGCTGTCCATTGAGGAGAAGGGGGCCTGCTCTGCCATGGCTTCCTTACTCCTCAGGGTATGGCGTGTGAGTTCTTTTAATAATGTATCAATCTGCCTTTTCTTTCTTTTGTCACAATGCATTTGCTTTCTAAAGTGGTCTTGTTTTCAGGATAATAATTGGGTTTCCACAGGGAAAATCATAATGTATGAGGCAAATTACTGACTAAAGGCAAATTACTGACTTAAAAACATGAATCTCTAATTTGTTTCTAGTAGTTCTTCTTTTGTTTAAATTTTTGTTGTGTTAGTTATGTATAGAAACTTAAGGATAGTAATTTCTGCTCAGGTGGATAGTGGTACTGTTTAGCACAGCTCATTGGTCTTCTGAGACTTTTACAAATGCAGTCTGATTCATTCCAGCCAAGTTAATTATGAGGTACATATTTTTTCCCCTAACGGAGACAAATGTAAAAGACAGAGATACAGAAATCATCTCCAGTTTAGATTGAAGAAATTTTAGTTACTACTGTTTGTTCCTGCTATTTGATCACAGTTTATTTTTATTTTTTGAAGTCTGTCTCTAATCAAATAAGATTTAATGTTTTAGAAGTAAAAGAGCACCATGACTAAATTAATAAGAAAAGTTAATTTAAGGACAATCATTGATTTTTAGAAATATAAAGGTACATTTCATGACTTGATTTCAAGATGATCTGGTGGTATCCTTATACTGCTGCAGAAGGAAGTCCAAAGTGGGTCGAGAATGATGCTTAAAAATCACCACCCTTATTATCTATGACGGAACATGTCTTAGTCCAGGCCAGTGTGCCTCCCACCTCTGTGGTACACTGTTGATTTCATTTTTCTTCCAGTAGTTACTTTTGGTCCTGGACCAATTATCTAGCTGTGGTGGGATTCTCCAAAAGTATCCTACAATTTGTCCTTAGTGAACTAGTGATTTTTCTGTTTGCAAACACTCTTTCTGAGGCTCTACTCTTGCCTCGAAAACCTACATTTGCGGAAAGGGAAATGTATAGGTTTTCCTTTTAAATGTATTTATTTTTATTTATATTTTATTTATTTTTGGCTGTGTTGGGTCTTCGTTTCTGTGCGAGGGCCTTCTCTAGTTGCGGCGAGCAGGGGCCACTCCTCATCGTGGTTCGTGGGCCTCTCACTGCCGTGGCGCCTTTTGTTGCGGAGCACAGGCTCCAGAAGCGCAGGCTCAGTAGTTGTGGCTCACGGGCTTAGTTGCACTGCAGCATGTGGGTTCTTCCAGGACCAGGGCTCAAATCCGTGTCCCCTGCACTGGCAGGCGGATTCTTAACCACTGCCCGGCCCGTTATTCTTTTTTAAAAAAAATATTTCCTCATTTGTGTTTATGTGATGATGCCTTTATTTATTTTTTTATTATTGTTTATATTTGGCTGAGTTGAGTCTTTGTTGCTGCGCGCAGGCTTTCTCTAGTTGTGGCAAGTGGGGGCTACTCTTTATTGTGGTGCGCGGACTTCTCATTGTGGTGGCTTCTCTTGTTGCGGAGCGTGGGCTCTAAGAGTGCGGGCTTCAGTAATTGCAGCACCTGGGCTCAGTATTTGCGGCACACAGGCCCTAGAGTGCGCGGGCTTCATTAGTTGCAGCGTGTGGCCTCAGTTGTTGTGGCTGGCGGGCTCTAGAGCGCAGGCTCAGTAGTTGTGATGTACGGGCTTACTTGCTCTGCGGCATGTGGGATCTTCCCGGACCAGGGCTGGAACCGGTGTCCCCTGCATTGGCAGATGGATTCTTAACTAGTGCACCACCAGGAAAGTCCCAGACTTTCCTTTTCTTAATGACAACTTTGAAGAGTCCTGGTTCACATATTTCATAGACTGTCCTTCAACTTGGCTTTGTGTGATGTTCTCCTCATGACTGGAGTGGAGTTAGGGTTTTGGGGAAGGAGATGTTTACTTTTGATACTCGGTTTCAACTCTATCTTTTGGCTTTTTATATAAGATATTCAATGCATTTAGTTATATATTTAAAAAAGCAGGCTTGTAGACTATTATTTTAAAATCTGCTTGCTATTTTGTAATCTGCTTGGGTTGATGGTGGTATGTTTTTTTTTTTTTTCAGTACGTGGGCCTCTCACTGTTGTGGCCTCCCCCGTTACGGAGCACAGGCTCCCGACCCGCCGGCTCAGTGGCCATGGCTCACGGGGCTAGCCCCTCCGCTGCATGTGGTATCTTCCCGAACCGAGGCACGAACCCAGGGCCCCTGCATCGGCAGGCAGACTCTCAACCACTGTGCCACCAGGGAAGCCCGGTATACTTTTGTTTTAATTATGCAGTTGGCTCTATTGTGTTGATTTACATTTTATTGGTAAAGCTCAACTGCTTTGGATTATGATGTGTTTACAAGGCTACACAGATAATCTGAAAGGGAAAATGAAGTAATACAAATGACAGAAAAAGTTTTATAATAATAAAATTTTCTTGGCAAGCAGCAACCTTTTCTCAAAGTCAGTCTTTTAATATAATTTGCTTGCTTCATAAATATGGCTTTCTTGTTTGTTCTTATCTTTATTGATTAGTGAGCATGTTAGATGACTTGGGAGGAATCTCACTGTCTTCAAGAAATAATTTGGCATTATTGATCCAGAATGCTGACAATTCTCAAAAATGGGTCAGGAAAATCAAAGTAATAGATGGAAAAATATCTCAATTTTAGCTGTTGATATAACTTTTCTTAAATTTAGGGTGTTTTTTATAATTTAAGTTACTAAAACAGATGGTGGAAGGTCCACCAAGATATTTGTTTTATGTATTTAAAGCATTTTACTTTGCTGTATTGAATTCCATTCATTCTGGAATTTAGGAGCATTTACCTCTTTATGAAAGAGATTATTGAAAGTAGAAAATGATTGATGACCTTCGCTTCCCGTATTTTTCTCAATAGACATTGTCTCTCTTCTAATGCTTCTTGCAGACTAAGTAATTGTATAAGGTTTAGAGAAAAATGCAGGTCTGGCTGAATATTAAGCACAGTACACTAAATAAAGCTTTTTTCCTTTGCAGAATATTTTACATGTGTGTCCCATAGATTCATCAGAGATTCTAGTTTTGGATAAAGGCAAGTACATTTAAGGACAATACAACATCCCTTTCTGTGACATTGGCATTCGAATGAGAAGTGAATTTGGTTCAGGACGGTTCTTGGAATGCTTGGCATTTAGGTTATTTTAGGTCAACTCTTTGGGCAATTCAATTAGAGTATTTATTGAATGGTTTTCGTGAGCTGAATGGTTGTCATGTCATGTCATAGATGGTCTAAAACATGACTCTTATTTCTAAAATAGTTGTGTTGGTCAGATAAGGCATCTTACATGATGTATTTAATCCAAGATAATGATGGATGAGTAAGAGGCAGATCATTCTCGAGGAAGTAATTTTGGTTTTGAGAGAGGCATTCTTAGGGAAATAGGCCTTGCAGTGCTCATTTAGAGCTGGGCAGGATTGAGGTCCGGAGAGAGGAGGGAAAGGATATTTGGGTGGAGGGAAGGGCATTGGCAGAGCCTCAGAGGCCTGACGGTTCCTGGGGCCTGTGTGGGAATGGTGGGAAAGTTGGGCTGCAGTCAGCCTGTGGGTGGCCTGGACGTTGGGTAATGAGCGTGGCCGTGAGTTTATGGGTGCCCTCTGTAGAGTTGTCTGTAACTTGCTTCCTCCCTGAGGAAGTGTGACACGCTTCTGCTAGCTGCAGTGTCTTCCCCACAGCTGTGCTGTCCATTGAGGAGAAGGGGGCCTGCTCTGCCATGGCTTCCTTACTCCTCAGGGTATGGCGTGTGAGTTCTTTTAATAATGTATCAATCTGCCTTTTCTTTCTTTTGTCACAATGCATTTGCTTTCTAAAGTGGTCTTGTTTTCAGGATAATAATTGGGTTTCCACAGGGAAAATCATAATGTATGAGGCAAATTACTGACTAAAGGCAAATTACTGACTTAAAAACATGAATCTCTAATTTGTTTCTAGTAGTTCTTCTTTTGTTAAAATTTTTGTTGTGTTAGTTATGTATAGAAACTTAAGGATAGTAATTTCTGCTCAGGTGGATAGTGGTACTGTTTAGCACAGCTCATTGGTCTTCTGAGACTTTTACAAATGCAGTCTGATTCATTCCAGCCAAGTTAATTATGAGGTACATATTTTTTCCCCTAATGGAGACAAATGTAAAAGACAGAGATACAGAAATCATCTCCAGTTTAGATTGAAGAAATTTTAGTTACTACTGTTTGTTCCTGCTATTTGATCACAGTTTATTTTTATTTTTTGAAGTCTGTCTCTAATCAAATAAGATTTAATGTTTTAGAAGTAAAAGAGCACCATGACTAAATTAATAAGAAAAGTTAATTTAAGGACGATCATTGATTTTTAGAAATATAAAGGTACATTTCATGACTTGATTTCAAGATGATCTGGTGGTATCCTTATACTGCTGCAGAAGGAAGTCCACAGTGGGTCGAGAATGATGCTTAAAAATCACCACCCTTATTATCTATGACGGAACATGTCTTAGTCCAGGCCAGTGTGCCTCCCACCTCTGTGGTACACTGTTGATTTCATTTTTCTTCCAGTAGTTACTTTTGGTCCTGGACCAATTATCTAGCTGTGATGGGATTCTCCAAAAGTATCCTACAATTTGTACTTAGTGAACTAGTGATTGTTCTGTTTGCAGACATTCTTTCTGAGGCTCTACTCTTGCCTCGAAAACCTACATTTGCAGAAAGGGAAATGTATAGGTTTTTCTTTTAAATGTATTTATTTTTATTTATATTTTATTTATTTTTGGCTGTGTTGGGTCTTCGTTTCTGTGCGAGGGCCTTCTCTAGTTGCGGCGAGCAGGGGCCACTCCTCATCGTGGTTCGTGGGCCTCTCAGTGCCGTGGCGCCTCTTGTTGCGGAGCACAGGCTCCAGAAGCGCAGGCTCAGTAGTTGTGGCTCACGGGCTTAGTTGCACTGCAGCATGTGGGATCTTCCAGGACCAGGGCTCAAATCCGTGTCCCCTGCACTGGCAGGCGGATTCTTAACCACTGCCCCGCCCGTTATTCTTTTTTTAAAAAAAATATTTCCTCATTTGTGTTTATGTGATGATGCCTTTATTTATTTTTTTATTATTGTTTATATTTGGCTGAGTTGAGTCTTTGTTGCTGCGCGCAGGCTTTCTCTAGTTGTGGCAAGTGGGGGCTACTCTTTATTGTGGTGCGCGGACTTCTCATTGTGGTGGCTTCTCTTGTTGCGGAGCGTGGGCTCTAAGAGTGCGGGCTTCAGTAATTGCAGCACCTGGGCTCAGTATTTGCGGCACACAGGCCCTAGAGTGCGCGGGCTTCATTAGTTGCAGCGTGTGGCCTCAGTTGTTGTGGCTGGCGGGCTCTAGAGCGCAGGCTCAGTAGTTGTGATGTACGGGCTTACTTGCTCTGCGGCATGTGGGATCTTCCCGGACCAGGGCTGGAACCGGTGTCCCCTGCATTGGCAGATGGATTCTTAACTAGTGCACCACCGGGAAAGTCCCAGACTTTCCTTTTCTTAATGACAATTTTGAAGAGTCCTGGTTCACATATTTCATAGACTGTCCTTCAACTTGGCTTTGTGTGATGTTCGCCTCACGACTGGAGTGGAGTTAGGGTTTTGGGGAAGGAGATGTTTACTTTTGATATTCGGTTTCAACTCTATCTTTTGGCTTTTTATATAAGATATTCAATGCATTTAGTTATATATTTAAAAAAGCAGGCTTGTAGACTATTATTTTAAAATCTGCTTGCTATTTTGTAATCTGCTTGGGTTGATGGTGGTATGTTTTTTTTTTTTTTTTCAGTACGTGGGCCTCTCACTGTTGTGGCCTCCCCCGTTACGGAGCACAGGCTCCCGACCCGCCGGCTCAGTGGCCATGGCTCACGGGCCTAGCCTCTCCGCTGCATGTGGTATCTTCCCGAACCGAGGCACGAACCCAGGGCCCCTGCATCGGCAGGCAGACTCTCAACCACTGTGCCACCAGGGAAGCCCGGTATACTTTTGTTTTAATTATGCAGTTGGCTCTATTGTGTTGATTTACATTTTATTGGTAAAGCTCAACTGCTTTGGATTATGATGTGTTTACAAGGCTACACAGATAATCTGAAAGGGAAAATGAGGTAATACAAATGACAGAAAAAGTTTTATAATAATAAAATTTTCTTGGCAAGCAGCAACCTTTTCTCAAAGTCAGTCTTTTAATATAATTTGCTTGCTTCATAAATATGGCTTTCTTGTTTGTTCTTATCTTTATTGATTAGTGAGCATGTTAGATGACTTGGGAGGAATCTCACTGTCTTCAAGAAATAATTTGGCATTATTGATCCAGAATGCTGACAATTCTCAAAAATGGGTCAGGAAAATCAAAGTAATAGATGGAAAAATATCTCAATTTTAGCTGTTGATATAACTTTTCTTAAATTTAGGGTGTTTTTTATAATTTAAGTTACTAAAACAGATGGTGGAAGGTCCACCAAGATATTTGTTTTATGTATTTAAAGCATTTTACTTTGCTGTATTGAATTCCATTCATTCTGGAATTTAGGAGCATTTACCTCTTTATGAAAGAGATTATTGAAAGTAGAAAATGATTGATGACCTTCGCTTCCCGTATTTTTCTCAATAGACATTGTCTCTCTTCTAATGCTCCTTGCAGACTAAGTAATTGTATAAGGTTTAGAGAAAAATGCAGGTCTGGCTGAATATTAAGCACAGTACACTAAATAAAGCTTTTTTCCTTTGCAGAATATTTTACATGTGTGTCCCATAGATTCATCAGAGATTCTAGTTTTGGATAAAGGCAAGTACATTTAAGGACAATACAACATCCCTTTCTGTGACATTGGCATTCGAATGAGAAGTGAATTTGGTTCAGGACGGTTCTTGGAATGCTTGGCATTTAGGTTATTTTAGGTCAACTCTTTGGGCAATTCAATTAGAGTATTTATTGAATGGTTTTCGTGAGCTGAATGGTTGTCATGTCATGTCATAGATGGTCTAAAACATGACTCTTATTTCTAAAATAGTTGTGTTGGTCAGATAAGGCATCCTACATGATGTATTTAATCCAAGATAATGATGGATGAGTAAGAGGCAGATCATTCTCGAGGAAGTAATTTTGGTTTTGAGAGAGGCATTCTTATGGAAATAGGCCTTGCAGTGCTCATTTAGAGCTGGGCAGGATTGAGGTCCGGAGAGAGGAGGGAAAGGATATTTGGGTGGAGGGAAGGGCATTGGCAGAGCCTCAGAGGCCTGACGGTTCCTGGGGCCTGTGTGGGAATGGTGGGAAAGTTGGGCTGCAGTCAGCCTGTGGGTGGCCTGGACGTTGGGTAATGAGCGTGGCCGTGAGTTTATGGGTGCCCTCTGTAGAGTTGTCTGTAACTTGCTTCCTCCCTGAGGAAGTGTGACACGCTTCTGCTAGCTGCAGTGTCTTCCCCACAGCTGTGCTGTCCATTGAGGAGAAGGGGGCCTGCTCTGCCATGGCTTCCTTACTCCTCAGGGTATGGCGTGTGAGTTATTTTAATAATGTATCAATCTGCCTTTTCTTTCTTTTGTCACAATGCATTTGCTTTCTAAAGTGGTCTTGTTTTCAGGATAATAATTGGGTTTCCACAGGGAAAATCATAATGTATGAGGCAAATTACTGACTAAAGGCAAATTACTGACTTAAAAACATGAATCTCTAATTTGTTTCTAGTAGTTCTTCTTTTGTTAAAATTTTTGTTGTGTTAGTTATGTATAGAAACTTAAGGATAGTAATTTCTGCTCAGGTGGATAGTGGTACTGTTTAGCACAGCTCATTGGTCTTCTGAGACTTTTACAAATGCAGTCTGATTCATTCCAGCCAAGTTAATTATGAGGTACATATTTTTTCCCCTAATGGAGACAAATGTAAAAGACAGAGATACAGAAATCATCTCCAGTTTAGATTGAAGAAATTTTAGTTACTACTGTTTGTTCCTGCTATTTGATCACAGTTTATTTTTATTTTTTGAAGTCTGTCTCTAATCAAATAAGATTTAATGTTTTAGAAGTAAAAGAGCACCATGACTAAATTAATAAGAAAAGTTAATTTAAGGACGATCATTGATTTTTAGAAATATAAAGGTACATTTCATGACTTGATTTCAAGATGATCTGGTGGTATCCTTATACTGCTGCAGAAGGAAGTCCACAGTGGGTCGAGAATGATGCTTAAAAATCACCACCCTTATTATCTATGACTGAACATGTCTTAGTCCAGGCCAGTGTGCCTCCCACCTCTGTGGTACACTGTTGATTTCATTTTTCTTCCAGTAGTTACTTTTGGTCCTGGACCAATTATCTAGCTGTGATGGGATTCTCCAAAAGTATCCTACAATTTGTACTTAATGAACTAGTGATTGTTCTGTTTGCAGACATTCTTTCTGAGGCTCTACTCTTGCCTCGAAAACCTACATTTGCAGAAAGGGAAATGTATAGGTTTTCCTTTTAAATGTATTTATTTTTATTTATATTTTATTTATTTTTGGCTGTGTTGGGTCTTCGTTTCTGTGCGAGGGCCTTCTCTAGTTGCGGCGAGCAGGGGCCACTCCTCATCGTGGTTCGTGGGCCTCTCAGTGCCGTGGCGCCTCTTGTTGCGGAGCACAGGCTCCAGAAGCGCAGGCTCAGTAGTTGTGGCTCACGGGCTTAGTTGCACTGCAGCATGTGGGATCTTCCAGGACCAGGGCTCAAATCCGTGTCCCCTGCACTGGCAGGCAGATTCTTAACCACTGCCCCGCCCGTTATTCTTTTTTTAAAAAAAATATTTCCTCATTTGTGTTTATGTGATGATGCCTTTATTTATTTTTTTATTATTGTTTATATTTGGCTGAGTTGAGTCTTTTTTGCTGCGCGCAGGCTTTCTCTAGTTGTGGCAAGTGGGGGCTACTCTTTATTGTGGTGCGCGGACTTCTCATTGTGGTGGCTTCTCTTGTTGCGGAGCGTGGGCTCTAAGAGTGCGGGCTTCAGTAATTGCAGCACCTGGGCTCAGTATTTGCGGCACACAGGCCCTAGAGTGCGCGGGCTTCATTAGTTGCAGCGTGTGGCCTCAGTTGTTGTGGCTGGCGGGCTCTAGAGCGCAGGCTCAGTAGTTGTGATGTACGGGCTTACTTGCTCTGCGGCATGTGGGATCTTCCCGGACCAGGGCTGGAACCGGTGTCCCCTGCATTGGCAGATGGATTCTTAACTAGTGCACCACCAGGAAAGTCCCAGACTTTCCTTTTCTTAATGACAATTTTGAAGAGTCCTGGTTCACATATTTCATAGACTGTCCTTCAACTTGGCTTTGTGTGATGTTCTCCTCATGACTGGAGTGGAGTTAGGGTTTTGGGGAAGGAGATGTTTACTTTTGATATTCGGTTTCAACTCTATCTTTTGGCTTTTTATATAAGATATTCAATGCATTTAGTTATATATTTAAAAAAGCAGGCTTGTAGACTATTATTTTAAAATCTGCTTGCTATTTTGTAATCTGCTTGGGTTGATGGTGGTATGTTTTTTTTTTTTTCAGTACGTGGGCCTCTCACTGTTGTGGCCTCCCCCGTTACGGAGCACAGGCTCCCGACCCGCCGGCTCAGTGGCCATGGCTCACGGGCCTAGCCCCTCCGCTGCATGTGGTATCTTCCCGAACCGAGGCACGAACCCAGGGCCCCTGCATCGGCAGGCAGACTCTCAACCACTGTGCCACCAGGGAAGCCCGGTATACTTTTGTTTTAATTATGCAGTTGGCTCTATTGTGTTGATTTACATTTTATTGGTAAAGCTCAACTGCTTTGGATTATGATGTGTTTACAAGGCTACACAGATAATCTGAAAGGGAAAATGAAGTAATACAAATGACAGAAAAAGTTTTATAATAATAAAATTTTCTTGGCAAGCAGCAACCTTTTCTCAAAGTCAGTCTTTTAATATAATTTGCTTGCTTCATAAATATGGCTTTCTTGTTTGTTCTTATCTTTATTGATTAGTGAGCATGTTAGATGACTTGGGAGGAATCTCACTGTCTTCAAGAAATAATTTGGCATTATTGATCCAGAATGCTGACAATTCTCAAAAATGGGTCAGGAAAATCAAAGTAATAGATGGAAAAATATCTCAATTTTAGCTGTTGATATAACTTTTCTTAAATTTAGGGTGTTTTTTATAATTTAAGTTACTAAAACAGATGGTGGAAGGTCCACCAAGATATTTGTTTTATGTATTTAAAGCATTTTACTTTGCTGTATTGAATTCCATTCATTCTGGAATTTAGGAGCATTTACCTCTTTATGAAAGAGATTATTGAAAGTAGAAAATGATTGATGACCTTCGCTTCCCGTATTTTTCTCAATAGACATTGTCTCTCTTCTAATGCTTCTTGCAGACTAAGTAATTGTATAAGGTTTAGAGAAAAATGCAGGTCTGGCTGAATATTAAGCACAGTACACTAAATAAAGCTTTTTTCCTTTGCAGAATATTTTACATGTGTGTCCCATAGATTCATCAGAGATTCTAGTTTTGGATAAAGGCAAGTACATTTAAGGACAATACAACATCCCTGTCTGTGACATTGGCATTCGAATGAGAAGTGAATTTGGTTCAGGACGGTTCTTGGAATGCTTGGCATTTAGGTTATTTTAGGTCAACTCTTTGGGCAATTCAATTAGAGTATTTATTGAATGGTTTTCGTGAGCTGAATGGTTGTCATGTCATGTCATAGATGGTCTAAAACATGACTCTTATTTCTAAAATAGTTGTGTTGGTCAGATAAGGCATCTTACATGATGTATTTAATCCAAGATAATGATGGATGAGTAAGGCAGATCATTCTCGAGGAAGTAATTTTGGTTTTGAGAGAGGCATTCTTAGGGAAATAGGCCTTGCAGTGCTCATTTAGAGCTGGGCAGGATTGAGGTCCGGAGAGAGGAGGGAAAGGATATTTGGGTGGAGGGAAGGGCATTGGCAGAGCCTCAGAGGCCTGACGGTTCCTGGGGCCTGTGTGGGAATGGTGGGAAAGTTGGGCTGCAGTCAGCCTGTGGGTGGCCTGGACGTTGGGTAATGAGCGTGGCCGTGAGTTTATGGGTGCCCTCTGTAGAGTTGTCTGTAACTTGCTTCCTCCCTGAGGAAGTGTGACACGCTTCTGCTAGCTGCAGTGTCTTCCCCACAGCTGTGCTGTCCATTGAGGAGAAGGGGGCCTGCTCTGCCATGGCTTCCTTACTCCTCAGGGTATGGCGTGTGAGTTCTTTTAATAATGTATCAATCTGCCTTTTCTTTCTTTTGTCACAATGCATTTGCTTTCTAAAGTGGTCTTGTTTTCAGGATAATAATTGGGTTTCCACAGGGAAAATCATAATGTATGAGGCAAATTACTGACTAAAGGCAAATTACTGACTTAAAAACATGAATCTCTAATTTGTTTCTAGTAGTTCTTCTTTTGTTAAAATTTTTGTTGTGTTAGTTATGTATAGAAACTTAAGGATAGTAATTTCTGCTCAGGTGGATAGTGGTACTGTTTAGCACAGCTCATTGGTCTTCTGAGACTTTTACAAATGCAGTCTGATTCATTCCAGCCAAGTTAATTATGAGGTACATATTTTTTCCCCTAATGGAGACAAATGTAAAAGACAGAGATACAGAAATCATCTCCAGTTTAGATTGAAGAAATTTTAGTTACTACTGTTTGTTCCTGCTATTTGATCACAGTTTATTTTTATTTTTTGAAGTCTGTCTCTAATCAAATAAGATTTAATGTTTTAGAAGTAAAAGAGCACCATGACTAAATTAATAAGAAAAGTTAATTTAAGGACGATCATTGATTTTTAGAAATATAAAGGTACATTTCATGACTTGATTTCAAGATGATCTGGTGGTATCCTTATACTGCTGCAGAAGGAAGTCCACAGTGGGTCGAGAATGATGCTTAAAAATCACCACCCTTATTATCTATGACTGAACATGTCTTAGTCCAGGCCAGTGTGCCTCCCACCTCTGTGGTACACTGTTGATTTCATTTTTCTTCCAGTAGTTACTTTTGGTCCTGGACCAATTATCTAGCTGTGATGGGATTCTCCAAAAGTATCCTACAATTTGTACTTAATGAACTAGTGATTGTTCTGTTTGCAGACATTCTTTCTGAGGCTCTACTCTTGCCTCGAAAACCTACATTTGCAGAAAGGGAAATGTATAGGTTTTCCTTTTAAATGTATTTATTTTTATTTATATTTTATTTATTTTTGGCTGTGTTGGGTCTTCGTTTCTGTGCGAGGGCCTTCTCTAGTTGCGGCGAGCAGGGGCCACTCCTCATCGTGGTTCGTGGGCCTCTCAGTGCCGTGGCGCCTCTTGTTGCGGAGCACAGGCTCCAGAAGCGCAGGCTCAGTAGTTGTGGCTCACGGGCTTAGTTGCACTGCAGCATGTGGGATCTTCCAGGACCAGGGCTCAAATCCGTGTCCCCTGCACTGGCAGGCGGATTCTTAACCACTGCCCCGCCCGTTATTCTTTTTTTAAAAAAAGATATTTCCTCATTTGTGTTTATGTGATGATGCCTTTATTTATTTTTTTATTATTGTTTATATTTGGCTGAGTTGAGTCTTTGTTGCTGCGCGCAGGCTTTCTCTAGTTGTGGCAAGTGGGGGCTACTCTTTATTGTGGTGCGCGGACTTCTCATTGTGGTGGCTTCTCTTGTTGCGGAGCGTGGGCTCTAAGAGTGCGGGCTTCAGTAATTGCAGCACCTGGGCTCAGTATTTGCGGCACACAGGCCCTAGAGTGCGCGGGCTTCATTAGTTGCAGCGTGTGGCCTCAGTTGTTGTGGCTGGCGGGCTCTAGAGCGCAGGCTCAGTAGTTGTGATGTACGGGCTTACTTGCTCTGCGGCATGTGGGATCTTCCCGGACCAGGGCTGGAACCGGTGTCCCCTGCATTGGCAGATGGATTCTTAACTAGTGCACCACCAGGAAAGTCCCAGACTTTCCTTTTCTTAATGACAATTTTGAAGAGTCCTGGTTCACATATTTCATAGACTGTCCTTCAACTTGGCTTTGTGTGATGTTCTCCTCATGACTGGAGTGGAGTTAGGGTTTTGGGGAAGGAGATGTTTACTTTTGATATTCGGTTTCAACTCTATCTTTTGGCTTTTTATATAAGATATTCAATGCATTTAGTTATATATTTAAAAAAGCAGGCTTGTAGACTATTATTTTAAAATCTGCTTGCTATTTTGTAATCTGCTTGGGTTGATGGTGGTATGTTTTTTTTTTTTTTCAGTACGTGGGCCTCTCACTGTTGTGGCCTCCCCCGTTACGGAGCACAGGCTCCCGACCCGCCGGCTCAGTGGCCATGGCTCACGGGGCTAGCCCCTCCGCTGCATGTGGTATCTTCCCGAACCGAGGCACGAACCCAGGGCCCCTGCATCGGCAGGCAGACTCTCAACCACTGTGCCACCAGGGAAGCCCGGTATACTTTTGTTTTAATTATGCAGTTGGCTCTATTGTGTTGATTTACATTTTATTGGTAAAGCTCAACTGCTTTGGATTATGATGTGTTTACAAGGCTACACAGATAATCTGAAAGGGAAAATGAAGTAATACAAATGACAGAAAAAGTTTTATAATAATAAAATTTTCTTGGCAAGCAGCAACCTTTTCTCAAAGTCAGTCTTTTAATATAATTTGCTTGCTTCATAAATATGGCTTTCTTGTTTGTTCTTATCTTTATTGATTAGTGAGCATGTTAGATGACTTGGGAGGAATCTCACTGTCTTCAAGAAATAATTTGGCATTATTGATCCAGAATGCTGACAATTCTCAAAAATGGGTCAGGAAAATCAAAGTAATAGATGGAAAAATATCTCAATTTTAGCTGTTGATATAACTTTTCTTAAATTTAGGGTGTTTTTTATAATTTAAGTTACTAAAACAGATGGTGGAAGGTCCACCAAGATATTTGTTTTATGTATTTAAAGCATTTTACTTTGCTGTATTGAATTCCATTCATTCTGGAATTTAGGAGCATTTACCTCTTTATGAAAGAGATTATTGAAAGTAGAAAATGATTGATGACCTTCGCTTCCCGTATTTTTCTCAATAGACATTGTCTCTCTTCTAATGCTTCTTGCAGACTAAGTAATTGTATAAGGTTTAGAGAAAAATGCAGGTCTGGCTGAATATTAAGCACAGTACACTAAATAAAGCTTTTTTCCTTTGCAGAATATTTTACATGTGTGTCCCATAGATTCATCAGAGATTCTAGTTTTGGATAAAGGCAAGTACATTTAAGGACAATACAACATCCCTTTCTGTGACATTGGCATTCGAATGAGAAGTGAATTTGGTTCAGGACGGTTCTTGGAATGCTTGGCATTTAGGTTATTTTAGGTCAACTCTTTGGGCAATTCAATTAGAGTATTTATTGAATGGTTTTCGTGAGCTGAATGGTTGTCATGTCATGTCATAGATGGTCTAAAACATGACTCTTATTTCTAAAATAGTTGTGTTGGTCAGATAAGGCATCTTACATGATGTATTTAATCCAAGATAATGATGGATGAGTAAGAGGCAGATCATTCTCGAGGAAGTAATTTTGGTTTTGAGAGAGGCATTCTTATGGAAATAGGCCTTGCAGTGCTCATTTAGAGCTGGGCAGGATTGAGGTCCGGAGAGAGGAGGGAAAGGATATTTGGGTGGAGGGAAGGGCATTGGCAGAGCCTCAGAGGCCTGACGGTTCCTGGGGCCTGTGTGGGAATGGTGGGAAAGTTGGGCTGCAGTCAGCCTGTGGGTGGCCTGGACGTTGGGTAATGAGCGTGGCCGTGAGTTTATGGGTGCCCTCTGTAGAGTTGTCTGTAACTTGCTTCCTCCCTGAGGAAGTGTGACACGCTTCTGCTAGCTGCAGTGTCTTCCCCACAGCTGTGCTGTCCATTGAGGAGAAGGGGGCCTGCTCTGCCATGGCTTCCTTACTCCTCAGGGTATGGCGTGTGAGTTCTTTTAATAATGTATCAATCTGCCTTTTCTTTCTTTTGTCACAATGCATTTGCTTTCTAAAGTGGTCTTGTTTTCAGGATAATAATTGGGTTTCCACAGGGAAAATCATAATGTATGAGGCAAATTACTGACTAAAGGCAAATTACTGACTTAAAAACATGAATCTCTAATTTGTTTCTAGTAGTTCTTCTTTTGTTAAAATTTTTGTTGTGTTAGTTATGTATAGAAACTTAAGGATAGTAATTTCTGCTCAGGTGGATAGTGGTACTGTTTAGCACAGCTCATTGGTCTTCTGAGACTTTTACAAATGCAGTCTGATTCATTCCAGCCAAGTTAATTATGAGGTACATATTTTTTCCCCTAATGGAGACAAATGTAAAAGACAGAGATACAGAAATCATCTCCAGTTTAGATTGAAGAAATTTTAGTTACTACTGTTTGTTCCTGCTATTTGATCACAGTTTATTTTTATTTTTTGAAGTCTGTCTCTAATCAAATAAGATTTAATGTTTTAGAAGTAAAAGAGCACCATGACTAAATTAATAAGAAAAGTTAATTTAAGGACGATCATTGATTTTTAGAAATATAAAGGTACATTTCATGACTTGATTTCAAGATGATCTGGTGGTATCCTTATACTGCTGCAGAAGGAAGTCCACAGTGGGTCGAGAATGATGCTTAAAAATCACCACCCTTATTATCTATGACTGAACATGTCTTAGTCCAGGCCAGTGTGCCTCCCACCTCTGTGGTACACTGTTGATTTCATTTTTCTTCCAGTAGTTACTTTTGGTCCTGGACCAATTATCTAGCTGTGATGGGATTCTCCAAAAGTATCCTACAATTTGTACTTAGTGAACTAGTGATTGTTCTGTTTGCAGACATTCTTTCTGAGGCTCTACTCTTGCCTCGAAAACCTACATTTGCAGAAAGGGAAATGTATAGGTTTTCCTTTTAAATGTATTTATTTTTATTTATATTTTATTTATTTTTGGCTGTGTTGGGTCTTCGTTTCTGTGCGAGGGCCTTCTCTAGTTGCGGCGAGCAGGGGCCACTCCTCATCGTGGTTCGTGGGCCTCTCAGTGCCGTGGCGCCTCTTGTTGCGGAGCACAGGCTCCAGAAGCGCAGGCTCAGTAGTTGTGGCTCACGGGCTTAGTTGCACTGCAGCATGTGGGATCTTCCAGGACCAGGGCTCAAATCCGTGTCCCCTGCACTGGCAGGCGGATTCTTAACCACTGCCCCGCCCGTTATTCTTTTTTTAAAAAAAATATTTCCTCATTTGTGTTTATGTGATGATGCCTTTATTTATTTTTTTATTATTGTTTATATTTTGCTGAGTTGAGTCTTTGTTGCTGCGCGCAGGCTTTCTCTAGTTGTGGCAAGTGGGGGCTACTCTTTATTGTGGTGCGCGGACTTCTCATTGTGGTGGCTTCTCTTGTTGCGGAGCGTGGGCTCTAAGAGTGCGGGCTTCAGTAATTGCAGCACCTGGGCTCAGTATTTGCGGCACACAGGCCCTAGAGTGCGCGGGCTTCATTAGTTGCAGCGTGTGGCCTCAGTTGTTGTGGCTGGCGGGCTCTAGAGCGCAGGCTCAGTAGTTGTGATGTACGGGCTTACTTGCTCTGCGGCATGTGGGATCTTCCCGGACCAGGGCTGGAACCGGTGTCCCCTGCATTGGCAGATGGATTCTTAACTAGTGCACCACCAGGAAAGTCCCAGACTTTCCTTTTCTTAATGACAATTTTGAAGAGTCCTGGTTCACATATTTCATAGACTGTCCTTCAACTTGGCTTTGTGTGATGTTCTCCTCATGACTGGAGTGGAGTTAGGGTTTTGGGGAAGGAGATGTTTACTTTTGATATTCGGTTTCAACTCTATCTTTTGGCTTTTTATATAAGATATTCAATGCATTTAGTTATATATTTAAAAAAGCAGGCTTGTAGACTATTATTTTAAAATCTGCTTGCTATTTTGTAATCTGCTTGGGTTGATGGTGGTATGTTTTTTTTTTTTTTTTCAGTACGTGGGCCTCTCACTGTTGTGGCCTCCCCCGTTACGGAGCACAGGCTCCCGACCCGCCGGCTCAGTGGCCATGGCTCACGGGCCTAGCCCCTCCGCTGCATGTGGTATCTTCCCGAACCGAGGCACGAACCCAGGGCCCCTGCATCGGTAGGCAGACTCTCAACCACTGTGCCACCAGGGAAGCCCGGTATACTTTTGTTTTAATTATGCAGTTGGCTCTATTGTGTTGATTTACATTTTATTGGTAAAGCTCAACTGCTTTGGATTATGATGTGTTTACAAGGCTACACAGATAATCTGAAAGGGAAAATGAGGTAATACAAATGACAGAAAAAGTTTTATAATAATAAAATTTTCTTGGCAAGCAGCAACCTTTTCTCAAAGTCAGTCTTTTAATATAATTTGCTTGCTTCATAAATATGGCTTTCTTGTTTGTTCTTATCTTTATTGATTAGTGAGCATGTTAGATGACTTGGGAGGAATCTCACTGTCTTCAAGAAATAATTTGGCATTATTGATCCAGAATGCTGACAATTCTCAAAAATGGGTCAGGAAAATCAAAGTAATAGATGGAAAAATATCTCAATTTTAGCTGTTGATATAACTTTTCTTAAATTTAGGGTGTTTTTTATAATTTAAGTTACTAAAACAGATGGTGGAAGGTCCACCAAGATATTTGTTTTATGTATTTAAAGCATTTTACTTTGCTGTATTGAATTCCATTCATTCTGGAATTTAGGAGCATTTACCTCTTTATGAAAGAGATTATTGAAAGTAGAAAATGATTGATGACCTTCGCTTCCCGTATTTTTCTCAATAGACATTGTCTCTCTTCTAATGCTTCTTGCAGACTAAGTAATTGTATAAGGTTTAGAGAAAAATGCAGGTCTGGCTGAATATTAAGCACAGTACACTAAATAAAGCTTTTTTCCTTTGCAGAATATTTTACATGTGTGTCCCATAGATTCATCAGAGATTCTAGTTTTGGATAAAGGCAAGTACATTTAAGGACAATACAACATCCCTTTCTGTGACATTGGCATTCGAATGAGAAGTGAATTTGGTTCAGGACGGTTCTTGGAATGCTTGGCATTTAGGTTATTTTAGGTCAACTCTTTGGGCAATTCAATTAGAGTATTTATTGAATGGTTTTCGTGAGCTGAATGGTTGTCATGTCATGTCATACATGGTCTAAAACATGACTCTTATTTCTAAAATAGTTGTGTTGGTCAGATAAGGCATCTTACCTGATGTATTTAATCCAAGATAATGATGGATGAGTAAGAGGCAGATCATTCTCGAGGAAGTAATTTTGGTTTTGAGAGAGGCATTCTTAGGGAAATAGGCCTTGCAGTGCTCATTTAGAGCTGGGCAGGATTGAGGTCCGGAGAGAGGAGGGAAAGGATATTTGGGTGGAGGGAAGGGCATTGGCAGAGCCTCAGAGGCCTGACGGTTCCTGGGGCCTGTGTGGGAATGGTGGGAAAGTTGGGCTGCAGTCAGCCTCTGGGTGGCCTGGACGTTGGGTAATGAGCGTGGCCGTGAGTTTATGGGTGCCCTCTGTAGAGTTGTCTGTAACTTGCTTCCTCCCTGAGGAAGTGTGACACGCTTCTGCTAGCTGCAGTGTCTTCCCCACAGCTGTGCTGTCCATTGAGGAGAAGGGGGCCTGCTCTGCCATGGCTTCCTTACTCCTCAGGGTATGGCGTGTGAGTTATTTTAATAATGTATCAATCTGCCTTTTCTTTCTTTTGTCACAATGCATTTGCTTTGTAAAGTGGTCTTGTTTTCAGGATAATAATTGGGTTTCCACAGGGAAAATCATAATGTATGAGGCAAATTACTGACTAAAGGCAAATTACTGACTTAAAAACATGAATCTCTAATTTGTTTCTAGTAGTTCTTCTTTTGTTAAAATTTTTGTTGTGTTAGTTATGTATAGAAACTTAAGGATAGTAATTTCTGCTCAGGTGGATAGTGGTACTGTTTAGCACAGCTCATTGGTCTTCTGAGACTTTTACAAATGCAGTCTGATTCATTCCAGCCAAGTTAATTATGAGGTACATATTTTTTCCCCTAATGGAGACAAATGTAAAAGACAGAGATACAGAAATCATCTCCAGTTTAGATTGAAGAAATTTTAGTTACTACTGTTTGTTCCTGCTATTTGATCACAGTTTATTTTTATTTTTTGAAGTCTGTCTCTAATCAAATAAGATTTAATGTTTTAGAAGTAAAAGAGCACCATGACTAAATTAATAAGAAAAGTTAATTTAAGGACGATCATTGATTTTTAGAAATATAAAGGTACATTTCATGACTTGATTTCAAGATGATCTGGTGGTATCCTTATACTGCTGCAGAAGGAAGTCCACAGTGGGTCGAGAATGATGCTTAAAAATCACCACCCTTATTATCTATGACTGAACATGTCTTAGTCCAGGCCAGTGTGCCTCCCACCTCTGTGGTACACTGTTGATTTCATTTTTCTTCCAGTAGTTACTTTTGGTCCTGGACCAATTATCTAGCTGTGATGGGATTCTCCAAAAGTATCCTACAATTTGTACTTAGTGAACTAGTGATTGTTCTGTTTGCAGACATTCTTTCTGAGGCTCTACTCTTGCCTCGAAAACCTACATTTGCAGAAAGGGAAATGTATAGGTTTTTCTTTTAAATGTATTTATTTTTATTTATATTTTATTTATTTTTGGCTGTGTTGGGTCTTCGTTTCTGTGCGAGGGCCTTCTCTAGTTGCGGCGAGCAGGGGCCACTCCTCATCGTGGTTCGTGGGCCTCTCAGTGCCGTGGCGCCTCTTGTTGCGGAGCACAGGCTCCAGAAGCGCAGGCTCAGTAGTTGTGGCTCACGGGCTTAGTTGCACTGCAGCATGTGGGATCTTCCAGGACCAGGGCTCAAATCCGTGTCCCCTGCACTGGCAGGCGGATTCTTAACCACTGCCCCGCCCGTTATTCTTTTTTTAAAAAAAATATTTCCTCATTTGTGTTTATGTGATGATGCCTTTATTTATTTTTTTATTATTGTTTATATTTTGCTGAGTTGAGTCTTTGTTGCTGCGCGCAGGCTTTCTCTAGTTGTGGCAAGTGGGGGCTACTCTTTATTGTGGTGCGCGGACTTCTCATTGTGGTGGCTTCTCTTGTTGCGGAGCGTGGGCTCTAAGAGTGCGGGCTTCAGTAATTGCAGCACCTGGGCTCAGTATTTGCGGCACACAGGCCCTAGAGTGCGCGGGCTTCATTAGTTGCAGCGTGTGGCCTCAGTTGTTGTGGCTGGCGGGCTCTAGAGCGCAGGCTCAGTAGTTGTGATGTACGGGCTTACTTGCTCTGCGGCATGTGGGATCTTCCCGGACCAGGGCTGGAACCGGTGTCCCCTGCATTGGCAGATGGATTCTTAACTAGTGCACCACCAGGAAAGTCCCAGACTTTCCTTTTCTTAATGACAATTTTGAAGAGTCCTGGTTCACATATTTCATAGACTGTCCTTCAACTTGGCTTTGTGTGATGTTCTCCTCATGACTGGAGTGGAGTTAGGGTTTTGGGGAAGGAGATGTTTACTTTTGATATTCGGTTTCAACTCTATCTTTTGGCTTTTTATATAAGATATTCAATGCATTTAGTTATATATTTAAAAAAGCAGGCTTGTAGACTATTATTTTAAAATCTGCTTGCTATTTTGTAATCTGCTTGGGTTGATGGTGGTATGTTTTTTTTTTTTTTTTCAGTACGTGGGCCTCTCACTGTTGTGGCCTCCCCCGTTACGGAGCACAGGCTCCCGACCCGCCGGCTCAGTGGCCATGGCTCACGGGCCTAGCCCCTCCGCTGCATGTGGTATCTTCCCGAACCGAGGCACGAACCCAGGGCCCCTGCATCGGTAGGCAGACTCTCAACCACTGTGCCACCAGGGAAGCCCGGTATACTTTTGTTTTAATTATGCAGTTGGCTCTATTGTGTTGATTTACATTTTATTGGTAAAGCTCAACTGCTTTGGATTATGATGTGTTTACAAGGCTACACAGATAATCTGAAAGGGAAAATGAGGTAATACAAATGACAGAAAAAGTTTTATAATAATAAAATTTTCTTGGCAAGCAGCAACCTTTTCTCAAAGTCAGTCTTTTAATATAATTTGCTTGCTTCATAAATATGGCTTTCTTGTTTGTTCTTATCTTTATTGATTAGTGAGCATGTTAGATGACTTGGGAGGAATCTCACTGTCTTCAAGAAATAATTTGGCATTATTGATCCAGAATGCTGACAATTCTCAAAAATGGGTCAGGAAAATCAAAGTAATAGATGGAAAAATATCTCAATTTTAGCTGTTGATATAACTTTTCTTAAATTTAGGGTGTTTTTTATAATTTAAGTTACTAAAACAGATGGTGGAAGGTCCACCAAGATATTTGTTTTATGTATTTAAAGCATTTTACTTTGCTGTATTGAATTCCATTCATTCTGGAATTTAGGAGCATTTACCTCTTTATGAAAGAGATTATTGAAAGTAGAAAATGATTGATGACCTTCGCTTCCCGTATTTTTCTCAATAGACATTGTCTCTCTTCTAATGCTTCTTGCAGACTAAGTAATTGTATAAGGTTTAGAGAAAAATGCAGGTCTGGCTGAATATTAAGCACAGTACACTAAATAAAGCTTTTTTCCTTTGCAGAATATTTTACATGTGTGTCCCATAGATTCATCAGAGATTCTAGTTTTGGATAAAGGCAAGTACATTTAAGGACAATACAACATCCCTTTCTGTGACATTGGCATTCGAATGAGAAGTGAATTTGGTTCAGGACGGTTCTTGGAATGCTTGGCATTTAGGTTATTTTAGGTCAACTCTTTGGGCAATTCAATTAGAGTATTTATTGAATGGTTTTCGTGAGCTGAATGGTTGTCATGTCATGTCATAGATGGTCTAAAACATGACTCTTATTTCTAAAATAGTTGTGTTGGTCAGATAAGGCATCTTACATGATGTATTTAATCCAAGATAATGATGGATGAGTAAGAGGCAGATCATTCTCGAGGAAGTAATTTTGGTTTTGAGAGAGGCATTCTTAGGGAAATAGGCCTTGCAGTGCTCATTTAGAGCTGGGCAGGATTGAGGTCCGGAGAGAGGAGGGAAAGGATATTTGGGTGGAGGGAAGGGCATTGGCAGAGCCTCAGAGGCCTGACGGTTCCTGGGGCCTGTGTGGGAATGGTGGGAAAGTTGGGCTGCAGTCAGCCTCTGGGTGGCCTGGACGTTGGGTAATGAGCGTGGCCGTGAGTTTATGGGTGCCCTCTGTAGAGTTGTCTGTAACTTGCTTCCTCCCTGAGGAAGTGTGACACGCTTCTGCTAGCTGCAGTGTCTTCCCCACAGCTGTGCTGTCCATTGAGGAGAAGGGGGCCTGCTCTGCCATGGCTTCCTTACTCCTCAGGGTATGGCGTGTGAGTTCTTTTAATAATGTATCAATCTGCCTTTTCTTTCTTTTGTCACAATGCATTTGCTTTCTAAAGTGGTCTTGTTTTCAGGATAATAATTGGGTTTCCACAGGGAAAATCATAATGTATGAGGCAAATTACTGACTAAAGGCAAATTACTGACTTAAAAACATGAATCTCTAATTTGTTTCTAGTAGTTCTTCTTTTGTTAAAATTTTTGTTGTGTTAGTTATGTATAGAAACTTAAGGATAGTAATTTCTGCTCAGGTGGATAGTGGTACTGTTTAGCACAGCTCATTGGTCTTCTGAGACTTTTACAAATGCAGTCTGATTCATTCCAGCCAAGTTAATTATGAGGTACATATTTTTTCCCCTAATGGAGACAAATGTAAAAGACAGAGATACAGAAATCATCTCCAGTTTAGATTGAAGAAATTTTAGTTACTACTGTTTGTTCCTGCTATTTGATCACAGTTTATTTTTATTTTTTGAAGTCTGTCTCTAATCAAATAAGATTTAATGTTTTAGAAGTAAAAGAGCACCATGACTAAATTAATAAGAAAAGTTAATTTAAGGACGATCATTGATTTTTAGAAATATAAAGGTACATTTCATGACTTGATTTCAAGATGATCTGGTGGTATCCTTATACTGCTGCAGAAGGAAGTCCACAGTGGGTCGAGAATGATGCTTAAAAATCACCACCCTTATTATCTATGACTGAACATGTCTTAGTCCAGGCCAGTGTGCCTCCCACCTCTGTGGTACACTGTTGATTTCATTTTTCTTCCAGTAGTTACTTTTGGTCCTGGACCAATTATCTAGCTGTGATGGGATTCTCCAAAAGTATCCTACAATTTGTACTTAATGAACTAGTGATTGTTCTGTTTGCAGACATTCTTTCTGAGGCTCTACTCTTGCCTCGAAAACCTACATTTGCAGAAAGGGAAATGTATAGGTTTTCCTTTTAAATGTATTTATTTTTATTTATATTTTATTTATTTTTGGCTGTGTTGGGTCTTCGTTTCTGTGCGAGGGCCTTCTCTAGTTGCGGCGAGCAGGGGCCACTCCTCATCGTGGTTCGTGGGCCTCTCAGTGCCGTGGCGCCTCTTGTTGCGGAGCACAGGCTCCAGAAGCGCAGGCTCAGTAGTTGTGGCTCACGGGCTTAGTTGCACTGCAGCATGTGGGATCTTCCAGGACCAGGGCTCAAATCCGTGTCCCCTGCACTGGCAGGCAGATTCTTAACCACTGCCCCGCCCGTTATTCTTTTTTTAAAAAAAATATTTCCTCATTTGTGTTTATGTGATGATGCCTTTATTTATTTTTTTATTATTGTTTATATTTGGCTGAGTTGAGTCTTTGTTGCTGCGCGCAGGCTTTCTCTAGTTGTGGCAAGTGGGGGCTACTCTTTATTGTGGTGCGCGGACTTCTCATTGTGGTGGCTTCTCTTGTTGCGGAGCGTGGGCTCTAAGAGTGCGGGCTTCAGTAATTGCAGCACCTGGGCTCAGTATTTGCGGCACACAGGCCCTAGAGTGCGCGGGCTTCATTAGTTGCAGCGTGTGGCCTCAGTTGTTGTGGCTGGCGGGCTCTAGAGCGCAGGCTCAGTAGTTGTGATGTACGGGCTTACTTGCTCTGCGGCATGTGGGATCTTCCCGGACCAGGGCTGGAACCGGTGTCCCCTGCATTGGCAGATGGATTCTTAACTAGTGCACCACCAGGAAAGTCCCAGACTTTCCTTTTCTTAATGACAATTTTGAAGAGTCCTGGTTCACATATTTCATAGACTGTCCTTCAACTTGGCTTTGTGTGATGTTCTCCTCATGACTGGAGTGGAGTTAGGGTTTTGGGGAAGGAGATGTTTACTTTTGATATTCGGTTTCAACTCTATCTTTTGGCTTTTTATATAAGATATTCAATGCATTTAGTTATATATTTAAAAAAGCAGGCTTGTAGACTATTATTTTAAAATCTGCTTGCTATTTTGTAATCTGCTTGGGTTGATGGTGGTATGTTTTTTTTTTTTTCAGTACGTGGGCCTCTCACTGTTGTGGCCTCCCCCGTTACGGAGCACAGGCTCCCGACCCGCCGGCTCAGTGGCCATGGCTCACGGGCCTAGCCCCTCCGCTGCATGTGGTATCTTCCCGAACTGAGGCACGAACCCAGGGCCCCTGCATCGGCAGGCAGACTCTCAACCACTGTGCCACCAGGGAAGCCCGGTATACTTTTGTTTTAATTATGCAGTTGGCTCTATTGTGTTGATTTACATTTTATTGGTAAAGCTCAACTGCTTTGGATTATGATGTGTTTACAAGGCTACACAGATAATCTGAAAGGGAAAATGAAGTAATACAAATGACAGAAAAAGTTTTATAATAATAAAATTTTCTTGGCAAGCAGCAACCTTTTCTCAAAGTCAGTCTTTTAATATAATTTGCTTGCTTCATAAATATGGCTTTCTTGTTTGTTCTTATCTTTATTGATTAGTGAGCATGTTAGATGACTTGGGAGGAATCTCACTGTCTTCAAGAAATAATTTGGCATTATTGATCCAGAATGCTGACAATTCTCAAAAATGGGTCAGGAAAATCAAAGTAATAGATGGAAAAATATCTCAATTTTAGCTGTTGATATAACTTTTCTTAAATTTAGGGTGTTTTTTATAATTTAAGTTACTAAAACAGATGGTGGAAGGTCCACCAAGATATTTGTTTTATGTATTTAAAGCATTTTACTTTGCTGTATTGAATTCCATTCATTCTGGAATTTAGGAGCATTTACCTCTTTATGAAAGAGATTATTGAAAGTAGAAAATGATTGATGACCTTCGCTTCCCGTATTTTTCTCAATAGACATTGTCTCTCTTCTAATGCTCCTTGCAGACTAAGTAATTGTATAAGGTTTAGAGAAAAATGCAGGTCTGGCTGAATATTAAGCACAGTACACTAAATAAAGCTTTTTTCCTTTGCAGAATATTTTACATGTGTGTCCCATAGATTCATCAGAGATTCTAGTTTTGGATAAAGGCAAGTACATTTAAGGACAATACAACATCCCTGTCTGTGACATTGGCATTCGAATGAGAAGTGAATTTGGTTCAGGACGGTTCTTGGAATGCTTGGCATTTAGGTTATTTTAGGTCAACTCTTTGGGCAATTCAATTAGAGTATTTATTGAATGGTTTTCGTGAGCTGAATGGTTGTCATGTCATGTCATAGATGGTCTAAAACATGACTCTTATTTCTAAAATAGTTGTGTTGGTCAGATAAGGCATCTTACCTGATGTATTTAATCCAAGATAATGATGGATGAGTAAGAGGCAGATCATTCTCGAGGAAGTAATTTTGGTTTTGAGAGAGGCATTCTTAGGGAAATAGGCCTTGCAGTGCTCATTTAGAGCTGGGCAGGATTGAGGTCCGGAGAGAGGAGGGAAAGGATATTTGGGTGGAGGGAAGGGCATTGGCAGAGCCTCAGAGGCCTGACGGTTCCTGGGGCCTGTGTGGGAATGGTGGGAAAGTTGGGCTGCAGTCAGCCTCTGGGTGGCCTGGACGTTGGGTAATGAGCGTGGCCGTGAGTTTATGGGTGCCCTCTGTAGAGTTGTCTGTAACTTGCTTCCTCCCTGAGGAAGTGTGACACGCTTCTGCTAGCTGCAGTGTCTTCCCCACAGCTGTGCTGTCCATTGAGGAGAAGGGGGCCTGCTCTGCCATGGCTTCCTTACTCCTCAGGGTATGGCGTGTGAGTTATTTTAATAATGTATCAATCTGCCTTTTCTTTCTTTTGTCACAATGCATTTGCTTTGTAAAGTGGTCTTGTTTTCAGGATAATAATTGGGTTTCCACAGGGAAAATCATAATGTATGAGGCAAATTACTGACTAAAGGCAAATTACTGACTTAAAAACATGAATCTCTAATTTGTTTCTAGTAGTTCTTCTTTTGTTAAAATTTTTGTTGTGTTAGTTATGTATAGAAACTTAAGGATAGTAATTTCTGCTCAGGTGGATAGTGGTACTGTTTAGCACAGCTCATTGGTCTTCTGAGACTTTTACAAATGCAGTCTGATTCATTCCAGCCAAGTTAATTATGAGGTACATATTTTTTCCCCTAATGGAGACAAATGTAAAAGACAGAGATACAGAAATCATCTCCAGTTTAGATTGAAGAAATTTTAGTTACTACTGTTTGTTCCTGCTATTTGATCACAGTTTATTTTTATTTTTTGAAGTCTGTCTCTAATCAAATAAGATTTAATGTTTTAGAAGTAAAAGAGCACCATGACTAAATTAATAAGAAAAGTTAATTTAAGGACGATCATTGATTTTTAGAAATATAAAGGTACATTTCATGACTTGATTTCAAGATGATCTGGTGGTATCCTTATACTGCTGCAGAAGGAAGTCCACAGTGGGTCGAGAATGATGCTTAAAAATCACCACCCTTATTATCTATGACTGAACATGTCTTAGTCCAGGCCAGTGTGCCTCCCACCTCTGTGGTACACTGTTGATTTCATTTTTCTTCCAGTAGTTACTTTTGGTCCTGGACCAATTATCTAGCTGTGATGGGATTCTCCAAAAGTATCCTACAATTTGTACTTAATGAACTAGTGATTGTTCTGTTTGCAGACATTCTTTCTGAGGCTCTACTCTTGCCTCGAAAACCTACATTTGCAGAAAGGGAAATGTATAGGTTTTCCTTTTAAATGTATTTATTTTTATTTATATTTTATTTATTTTTGGCTGTGTTGGGTCTTCGTTTCTGTGCGAGGGCCTTCTCTAGTTGCGGCGAGCAGGGGCCACTCCTCATCGTGGTTCGTGGGCCTCTCAGTGCCGTGGCGCCTCTTGTTGCGGAGCACAGGCTCCAGAAGCGCAGGCTCAGTAGTTGTGGCTCACGGGCTTAGTTGCACTGCAGCATGTGGGATCTTCCAGGACCAGGGCTCAAATCCGTGTCCCCTGCACTGGCAGGCAGATTCTTAACCACTGCCCCACCCGTTATTCTTTTTTTAAAAAAAATATTTCCTCATTTGTGTTTATGTGATGATGCCTTTATTTATTTTTTTATTATTGTTTATATTTGGCTGAGTTGAGTCTTTTTTGCTGCGCGCAGGCTTTCTCTAGTTGTGGCAAGTGGGGGCTACTCTTTATTGTGGTGCGCGGACTTCTCATTGTGGTGGCTTCTCTTGTTGCGGAGCGTGGGCTCTAAGAGTGCGGGCTTCAGTAATTGCAGCACCTGGGCTCAGTATTTGCGGCACACAGGCCCTAGAGTGCGCGGGCTTCATTAGTTGCAGCGTGTGGCCTCAGTTGTTGTGGCTGGCGGGCTCTAGAGCGCAGGCTCAGTAGTTGTGATGTACGGGCTTACTTGCTCTGCGGCATGTGGGATCTTCCCGGACCAGGGCTGGAACCGGTGTCCCCTGCATTGGCAGATGGATTCTTAACTAGTGCACCACCAGGAAAGTCCCAGACTTTCCTTTTCTTAATGACAATTTTGAAGAGTCCTGGTTCACATATTTCATAGACTGTCCTTCAACTTGGCTTTGTGTGATGTTCTCCTCATGACTGGAGTGGAGTTAGGGTTTTGGGGAAGGAGATGTTTACTTTTGATATTCGGTTTCAACTCTATCTTTTGGCTTTTTATATAAGATATTCAATGCATTTAGTTATATATTTAAAAAAGCAGGCTTGTAGACTATTATTTTAAAATCTGCTTGCTATTTTGTAATCTGCTTGGGTTGATGGTGGTATGTTTTTTTTTTTTTTCAGTACGTGGGCCTCTCACTGTTGTGGCCTCCCCCGTTACGGAGCACAGGCTCCCGACCCGCCGGCTCAGTGGCCATGGCTCACGGGCCTAGCCCCTCCGCTGCATGTGGTATCTTCCCGAACCGAGGCACGAACCCAGGGCCCCTGCATCGGCAGGCAGACTCTCAACCACTGTGCCACCAGGGAAGCCCGGTATACTTTTGTTTTAATTATGCAGTTGGCTCTATTGTGTTGATTTACATTTTATTGGTAAAGCTCAACTGCTTTGGATTATGATGTGTTTACAAGGCTACACAGATAATCTGAAAGGGAAAATGAAGTAATACAAATGACAGAAAAAGTTTTATAATAATAAAATTTTCTTGGCAAGCAGCAACCTTTTCTCAAAGTCAGTCTTTTAATATAATTTGCTTGCTTCATAAATATGGCTTTCTTGTTTGTTCTTATCTTTATTGATTAGTGAGCATGTTAGATGACTTGGGAGGAATCTCACTGTCTTCAAGAAATAATTTGGCATTATTGATCCAGAATGCTGACAATTCTCAAAAATGGGTCAGGAAAATCAAAGTAATAGATGGAAAAATATCTCAATTTTAGCTGTTGATATAACTTTTCTTAAATTTAGGGTGTTTTTTATAATTTAAGTTACTAAAACAGATGGTGGAAGGTCCACCAAGATATTTGTTTTATGTATTTAAAGCATTTTACTTTGCTGTATTGAATTCCATTCATTCTGGAATTTAGGAGCATTTACCTCTTTATGAAAGAGATTATTGAAAGTAGAAAATGATTGATGACCTTCGCTTCCCGTATTTTTCTCAATAGACATTGTCTCTCTTCTAATGCTCCTTGCAGACTAAGTAATTGTATAAGGTTTAGAGAAAAATGCAGGTCTGGCTGAATATTAAGCACAGTACACTAAATAAAGCTTTTTTCCTTTGCAGAATATTTTACATGTGTGTCCCATAGATTCATCAGAGATTCTAGTTTTGGATAAAGGCAAGTACATTTAAGGACAATACAACATCCCTGTCTGTGACATTGGCATTCGAATGAGAAGTGAATTTGGTTCAGGACGGTTCTTGGAATGCTTGGCATTTAGGTTATTTTAGGTCAACTCTTTGGGCAATTCAATTAGAGTATTTATTGAATGGTTTTCGTGAGCTGAATGGTTGTCATGTCATGTCATAGATGGTCTAAAACATGACTCTTATTTCTAAAATAGTTGTGTTGGTCAGATAAGGCATCTTACCTGATGTATTTAATCCAAGATAATGATGGATGAGTAAGAGGCAGATCATTCTCGAGGAAGTAATTTTGGTTTTGAGAGAGGCATTCTTAGGGAAATAGGCCTTGCAGTGCTCATTTAGAGCTGGGCAGGATTGAGGTCCGGAGAGAGGAGGGAAAGGATATTTGGGTGGAGGGAAGGGCATTGGCAGAGCCTCAGAGGCCTGACGGTTCCTGGGGCCTGTGTGGGAATGGTGGGAAAGTTGGGCTGCAGTCAGCCTCTGGGTGGCCTGGACGTTGGGTAATGAGCGTGGCCGTGAGTTTATGGGTGCCCTCTGTAGAGTTGTCTGTAACTTGCTTCCTCCCTGAGGAAGTGTGACACGCTTCTGCTAGCTGCAGTGTCTTCCCCACAGCTGTGCTGTCCATTGAGGAGAAGGGGGCCTGCTCTGCCATGGCTTCCTTACTCCTCAGGGTATGGCGTGTGAGTTATTTTAATAATGTATCAATCTGCCTTTTCTTTCTTTTGTCACAATGCATTTGCTTTGTAAAGTGGTCTTGTTTTCAGGATAATAATTGGGTTTCCACAGGGAAAATCATAATGTATGAGGCAAATTACTGACTAAAGGCAAATTACTGACTTAAAAACATGAATCTCTAATTTGTTTCTAGTAGTTCTTCTTTTGTTAAAATTTTTGTTGTGTTAGTTATGTATAGAAACTTAAGGATAGTAATTTCTGCTCAGGTGGATAGTGGTACTGTTTAGCACAGCTCATTGGTCTTCTGAGACTTTTACAAATGCAGTCTGATTCATTCCAGCCAAGTTAATTATGAGGTACATATTTTTTCCCCTAATGGAGACAAATGTAAAAGACAGAGATACAGAAATCATCTCCAGTTTAGATTGAAGAAATTTTAGTTACTACTGTTTGTTCCTGCTATTTGATCACAGTTTATTTTTATTTTTTGAAGTCTGTCTCTAATCAAATAAGATTTAATGTTTTAGAAGTAAAAGAGCACCATGACTAAATTAATAAGAAAAGTTAATTTAAGGACGATCATTGATTTTTAGAAATATAAAGGTACATTTCATGACTTGATTTCAAGATGATCTGGTGGTATCCTTATACTGCTGCAGAAGGAAGTCCACAGTGGGTCGAGAATGATGCTTAAAAATCACCACCCTTATTATCTATGACTGAACATGTCTTAGTCCAGGCCAGTGTGCCTCCCACCTCTGTGGTACACTGTTGATTTCATTTTTCTTCCAGTAGTTACTTTTGGTCCTGGACCAATTATCTAGCTGTGATGGGATTCTCCAAAAGTATCCTACAATTTGTACTTAATGAACTAGTGATTGTTCTGTTTGCAGACATTCTTTCTGAGGCTCTACTCTTGCCTCGAAAACCTACATTTGCAGAAAGGGAAATGTATAGGTTTTCCTTTTAAATGTATTTATTTTTATTTATATTTTATTTATTTTTGGCTGTGTTGGGTCTTCGTTTCTGTGCGAGGGCCTTCTCTAGTTGCGGCGAGCAGGGGCCACTCCTCATCGTGGTTCGTGGGCCTCTCACTGCCGTGGCGCCTCTTGTTGCGGAGCACAGGCTCCAGAAGCGCAGGCTCAGTAGTTGTGGCTCACGGGCTTAGTTGCACTGCAGCATGTGGGATCTTCCAGGACCAGGGCTCAAATCCGTGTCCCCTGCACTGGCAGGCAGATTCTTAACCACTGCCCCGCCCGTTATTCTTTTTTTAAAAAAAATATTTCCTCATTTGTGTTTATGTGATGATGCCTTTATTTATTTTTTTATTATTGTTTATATTTGGCTGAGTTGAGTCTTTTTTGCTGCGCGCAGGCTTTCTCTAGTTGTGGCAAGTGGGGGCTACTCTTTATTGTGGTGCGCGGACTTCTCATTGTGGTGGCTTCTCTTGTTGCGGAGCGTGGGCTCTAAGAGTGCGGGCTTCAGTAATTGCAGCACCTGGGCTCAGTATTTGCGGCACACAGGCCCTAGAGTGCGCGGGCTTCATTAGTTGCAGCGTGTGGCCTCAGTTGTTGTGGCTGGCGGGCTCTAGAGCGCAGGCTCAGTAGTTGTGATGTACGGGCTTACTTGCTCTGCGGCATGTGGGATCTTCCCGGACCAGGGCTGGAACCGGTGTCCCCTGCATTGGCAGATGGATTCTTAACTAGTGCACCACCAGGAAAGTCCCAGACTTTCCTTTTCTTAATGACAATTTTGAAGAGTCCTGGTTCACATATTTCATAGACTGTCCTTCAACTTGGCTTTGTGTGATGTTCTCCTCATGACTGGAGTGGAGTTAGGGTTTTGGGGAAGGAGATGTTTACTTTTGATATTCGGTTTCAACTCTATCTTTTGGCTTTTTATATAAGATATTCAATGCATTTAGTTATATATTTAAAAAAGCAGGCTTGTAGACTATTATTTTAAAATCTGCTTGCTATTTTGTAATCTGCTTGGGTTGATGGTGGTATGTTTTTTTTTTTTTTCAGTACGTGGGCCTCTCACTGTTGTGGCCTCCCCCGTTACGGAGCACAGGCTCCCGACCCGCCGGCTCAGTGGCCATGGCTCACGGGCCTAGCCCCTCCGCTGCATGTGGTATCTTCCCGAACCGAGGCACGAACCCAGGGCCCCTGCATCGGCAGGCAGACTCTCAACCACTGTGCCACCAGGGAAGCCCGGTATACTTTTGTTTTAATTATGCAGTTGGCTCTATTGTGTTGATTTACATTTTATTGGTAAAGCTCAACTGCTTTGGATTATGATGTGTTTACAAGGCTACACAGATAATCTGAAAGGGAAAATGAAGTAATACAAATGACAGAAAAAGTTTTATAATAATAAAATTTTCTTGGCAAGCAGCAACCTTTTCTCAAAGTCAGTCTTTTAATATAATTTGCTTGCTTCATAAATATGGCTTTCTTGTTTGTTCTTATCTTTATTGATTAGTGAGCATGTTAGATGACTTGGGAGGAATCTCACTGTCTTCAAGAAATAATTTGGCATTATTGATCCAGAATGCTGACAATTCTCAAAAATGGGTCAGGAAAATCAAAGTAATAGATGGAAAAATATCTCAATTTTAGCTGTTGATATAACTTTTCTTAAATTTAGGGTGTTTTTTATAATTTAAGTTACTAAAACAGATGGTGGAAGGTCCACCAAGATATTTGTTTTATGTATTTAAAGCATTTTACTTTGCTGTATTGAATTCCATTCATTCTGGAATTTAGGAGCATTTACCTCTTTATGAAAGAGATTATTGAAAGTAGAAAATGATTGATGACCTTCGCTTCCCGTATTTTTCTCAATAGACATTGTCTCTCTTCTAATGCTCCTTGCAGACTAAGTAATTGTATAAGGTTTAGAGAAAAATGCAGGTCTGGCTGAATATTAAGCACAGTACACTAAATAAAGCTTTTTTCCTTTGCAGAATATTTTACATGTGTGTCCCATAGATTCATCAGAGATTCTAGTTTTGGATAAAGGCAAGTACATTTAAGGACAATACAACATCCCTTTCTGTGACATTGGCATTCGAATGAGAAGTGAATTTGGTTCAGGACGGTTCTTGGAATGCTTGGCATTTAGGTTATTTTAGGTCAACTCTTTGGGCAATTCAATTAGAGTATTTATTGAATGGTTTTCGTGAGCTGAATGGTTGTCATGTCATGTCATAGATGGTCTAAAACATGACTCTTATTTCTAAAATAGTTGTGTTGGTCAGATAAGGCATCTTACATGATGTATTTAATCCAAGATAATGATGGATGAGTAAGAGGCAGATCATTCTCGAGGAAGTAATTTTGGTTTTGAGAGAGGCATTCTTAGGGAAATAGGCCTTGCAGTGCTCATTTAGAGCTGGGCAGGATTGAGGTCCGGAGAGAGGAGGGAAAGGATATTTGGGTGGAGGGAAGGGCATTGGCAGAGCCTCAGAGGCCTGACGGTTCCTGGGGCCTGTGTGGGAATGGTGGGAAAGTTGGGCTGCAGTCAGCCTCTGGGTGGCCTGGACGTTGGGTAATGAGCGTGGCCGTGAGTTTATGGGTGCCCTCTGTAGAGTTGTCTGTAACTTGCTTCCTCCCTGAGGAAGTGTGACACGCTTCTGCTAGCTGCAGTGTCTTCCCCACAGCTGTGCTGTCCATTGAGGAGAAGGGGGCCTGCTCTGCCATGGCTTCCTTACTCCTCAGGGTATGGCGTGTGAGTTATTTTAATAATGTATCAATCTGCCTTTTCTTTCTTTTGTCACAATGCATTTGCTTTCTAAAGTGGTCTTGTTTTCAGGATAATAATTGGGTTTCCACAGGGAAAATCATAATGTATGAGGCAAATTACTGACTAAAGGCAAATTACTGACTTAAAAACATGAATCTCTAATTTGTTTCTAGTAGTTCTTCTTTTGTTTAAATTTTTGTTGTGTTAGTTATGTATAGAAACTTAAGGATAGTAATTTCTGCTCAGGTGGATAGTGGTACTGTTTAGCACAGCTCATTGGTCTTCTGAGACTTTTACAAATGCAGTCTGATTCATTCCAGCCAAGTTAATTATGAGGTACATATTTTTTCCCCTAATGGAGACAAATGTAAAAGACAGAGATACAGAAATCATCTCCAGTTTAGATTGAAGAAATTTTAGTTACTACTGTTTGTTCCTGCTATTTGATCACAGTTTATTTTTATTTTTTGAAGTCTGTCTCTAATCAAATAAGATTTAATGTTTTAGAAGTAAAAGAGCACCATGACTAAATTAATAAGAAAAGTTAATTTAAGGACGATCATTGATTTTTAGAAATATAAAGGTACATTTCATGACTTGATTTCAAGATGATCTGGTGGTATCCTTATACTGCTGCAGAAGGAAGTCCACAGTGGGTCGAGAATGATGCTTAAAATCACCACCCTTATTATCTATGACTGAACATGTCTTAGTCCAGGCCAGTGTGCCTCCCACCTCTGTGGTACACTGTTGATTTCATTTTTCTTCCAGTAGTTACTTTTGGTCCTGGACCAATTATCTAGCTGTGATGGGATTCTCCAAAAGTATCCTACAATTTGTACTTAATGAACTAGTGATTGTTCTGTTTGCAGACATTCTTTCTGAGGCTCTACTCTTGCCTCGAAAACCTACATTTGCAGAAAGGGAAATGTATAGGTTTTCCTTTTAAATGTATTTATTTTTATTTATATTTTATTTATTTTTGGCTGTGTTGGGTCTTCATTTCTGTGCGAGGGCCTTCTCTAGTTGCGGCGAGCAGGGGCCACTCCTCATCGTGGTTCGTGGGCCTCTCACTGCCGTGGCGCCTCTTGTTGCGGAGCACAGGCTCCAGAAGCGCAGGCTCAGTAGTTGTGGCTCACGGGCTTAGTTGCACTGCAGCATGTGGGATCTTCCAGGACCAGGGCTCAAATCCGTGTCCCCTGCACTGGCAGGCGGATTCTTAACCACTGCCCCGCCCGTTATTCTTTTTTTAAAAAAAATATTTCCTCATTTGTGTTTATGTGATGATGCCTTTATTTATTTTTTTATTATTGTTTATATTTGGCTGAGTTGAGTCTTTGTTGCTGCGCGCAGGCTTTCTCTAGTTGTGGCAAGTGGGGGCTACTCTTTATTGTGGTGCGCGGACTTCTCATTGTGGTGGCTTCTCTTGTTGCGGAGCGTGGGCTCTAAGAGTGCGGGCTTCAGTAATTGCAGCACCTGGGCTCAGTATTTGCGGCACACAGGCCCTAGAGTGCGCGGGCTTCATTAGTTGCAGCGTGTGGCCTCAGTTGTTGTGGCTGGCGGGCTCTAGAGCGCAGGCTCAGTAGTTGTGATGTACGGGCTTACTTGCTCTGCGGCATGTGGGATCTTCCCGGACCAGGGCTGGAACCGGTGTCCCCTGCATTGGAAGATGGATTCTTAACTAGTGCACCACCAGGAAAGTCCCAGACTTTCCTTTTCTTAATGACAATTTTGAAGAGTCCTGGTTCACATATTTCATAGACTGTCCTTCAACTTGGCTTTGTGTGATGTTCTCCTCATGACTGGAGTGGAGTTAGGGTTTTGGGGAAGGAGATGTTTACTTTTGATATTCGGTTTCAACTCTATCTTTTGGCTTTTTATATAAGATATTCAATGCATTTAGTTATATATTTAAAAAAGCAGGCTTGTAGACTATTATTTTAAAATCTGCTTGCTATTTTGTAATCTGCTTGGGTTGATGGTGGTATGTTTTTTTTTTTTTTTCAGTACGTGGGCCTCTCACTGTTGTGGCCTCCCCCGTTACGGAGCACAGGCTCCCGACCCGCCGGCTCAGTGGCCATGGCTCACGGGCCTAGCCCCTCCGCTGCATGTGGTATCTTCCCGAACCGAGGCACGAACCCAGGGCCCCTGCATCGGCAGGCAGACTCTCAACCACTGTGCCACCAGGGAAGCCCGGTATACTTTTGTTTTAATTATGCAGTTGGCTCTATTGTGTTGATTTACATTTTATTGGTAAAGCTCAACTGCTTTGGATTATGATGTGTTTACAAGGCTACACAGATAATCTGAAAGGGAAAATGAAGTAATACAAATGACAGAAAAAGTTTTATAATAATAAAATTTTCTTGGCAAGCAGCAACCTTTTCTCAAAGTCAGTCTATTAATATAATTTGCTTGCTTCATAAATATGGCTTTCTTGTTTGTTCTTATCTTTATTGATTAGTGAGCATGTTAGATGACTTGGGAGGAATCTCACTGTCTTCAAGAAATAATTTGGCATTATTGATCCAGAATGCTGACAATTCTCAAAAATGGGTCAGGAAAATCAAAGTAATAGATGGAAAAATATCTCAATTTTAGCTGTTGATATAACTTTTCTTAAATTTAGGGTGTTTTTTATAATTTAAGTTACTAAAACAGATGGTGGAAGGTCCACCAAGATATTTGTTTTATGTATTTAAAGCATTTTACTTTGCTGTATTGAATTCCATTCATTCTGGAATTTAGGAGCATTTACCTCTTTATGAAAGAGATTATTGAAAGTAGAAAATGATTGATGACCTTCGCTTCCCGTATTTTTCTCAATAGACATTGTCTCTCTTCTAATGCTTCTTGCAGACTAAGTAATTGTATAAGGTTTAGAGAAAAATGCAGGTCTGGCTGAATATTAAGCACAGTACACTAAATAAAGCTTTTTTCCTTTGCAGAATATTTTACATGTGTGTCCCATAGATTCATCAGAGATTCTAGTTTTGGATAAAGGCAAGTACATTTAAGGACAATACAACATCCCTTTCTGTGACATTGGCATTCGAATGAGAAGTGAATTTGGTTCAGGACGGTTCTTGGAATGCTTGGCATTTAGGTTATTTTAGGTCAACTCTTTGGGCAATTCAATTAGAGTATTTATTGAATGGTTTTCGTGAGCTGAATGGTTGTCATGTCATGTCATAGATGGTCTAAAACATGACTCTTATTTCTAAAATAGTTGTGTTGGTCAGATAAGGCATCTTACCTGATGTATTTAATCCAAGATAATGATGGATGAGTAAGAGGCAGATCATTCTCGAGGAAGTAATTTTGGTTTTGAGAGAGGCATTCTTAGGGAAATAGGCCTTGCAGTGCTCATTTAGAGCTGGGCAGGATTGAGGTCCGGAGAGAGGAGGGAAAGGATATTTGGGTGGAGGGAAGGGCATTGGCAGAGCCTCAGAGGCCTGACGGTTCCTGGGGCCTGTGTGGGAATGGTGGGAAAGTTGGGCTGCAGTCAGCCTCTGGGTGGCCTGGACGTTGGGTAATGAGCGTGGCCGTGAGTTTATGGGTGCCCTCTGTAGAGTTGTCTGTAACTTGCTTCCTCCCTGAGGAAGTGTGACACGCTTCTGCTAGCTGCAGTGTCTTCCCCACAGCTGTGCTGTCCATTGAGGAGAAGGGGGCCTGCTCTGCCATGGCTTCCTTACTCCTCAGGGTATGGCGTGTGAGTTATTTTAATAATGTATCAATCTGCCTTTTCTTTCTTTTGTCACAATGCATTTGCTTTCTAAAGTGGTCTTGTTTTCAGGATAATAATTGGGTTTCCACAGGGAAAATCATAATGTATGAGGCAAATTACTGACTAAAGGCAAATTACTGACTTAAAAACATGAATCTCTAATTTGTTTCTAGTAGTTCTTCTTTTGTTTAAATTTTTGTTGTGTTAGTTATGTATAGAAACTTAAGGATAGTAATTTCTGCTCAGGTGGATAGTGGTACTGTTTAGCACAGCTCATTGGTCTTCTGAGACTTTTACAAATGCAGTCTGATTCATTCCAGCCAAGTTAATTATGAGGTACATATTTTTTCCCCTAATGGAGACAAATGTAAAAGACAGAGATACAGAAATCATCTCCAGTTTAGATTGAAGAAATTTTAGTTACTACTGTTTGTTCCTGCTATTTGATCACAGTTTATTTTTATTTTTTGAAGTCTGTCTCTAATCAAATAAGATTTAATGTTTTAGAAGTAAAAGAGCACCATGACTAAATTAATAAGAAAAGTTAATTTAAGGACGATCATTGATTTTTAGAAATATAAAGGTACATTTCATGACTTGATTTCAAGATGATCTGGTGGTATCCTTATACTGCTGCAGAAGGAAGTCCACAGTGGGTCGAGAATGATGCTTAAAAATCACCACCCTTATTATCTATGACTGAACATGTCTTAGTCCAGGCCAGTGTGCCTCCCACCTCTGTGGTACACTGTTGATTTCATTTTTCTTCCAGTAGTTACTTTTGGTCCTGGACCAATTATCTAGCTGTGATGGGATTCTCCAAAAGTATCCTACAATTTGTACTTAGTGAACTAGTGATTGTTCTGTTTGCAGACATTCTTTCTGAGGCTCTACTCTTGCCTCGAAAACCTACATTTGCGGAAAGGGAAATGTATAGGTTTTTCTTTTAAATGTATTTATTTTTATTTATATTTTATTTATTTTTGGCTGTGTTGGGTCTTCGTTTCTGTGCGAGGGCCTTCTCTAGTTGCGGCGAGCAGGGGCCACTCCTCATCGTGGTTCGTGGGCCTCTCAGTGCCGTGGCGCCTCTTGTTGCGGAGCACAGGCTCCAGAAGCGCAGGCTCAGTAGTTGTGGCTCACGGGCTTAGTTGCACTGCAGCATGTGGGATCTTCCAGGACCAGGGCTCAAATCCGTGTCCCCTGCACTGGCAGGCGGATTCTTAACCACTGCCCCGCCCGTTATTCTTTTTTTAAAAAAAATATTTCCTCATTTGTGTTTATGTGATGATGCCTTTATTTATTTTTTTATTATTGTTTATATTTGGCTGAGTTGAGTCTTTGTTGCTGCGCGCAGGCTTTCTCTAGTTGTGGCAAGTGGGGGCTACTCTTTATTGTGGTGCGCGGACTTCTCATTGTGGTGGCTTCTCTTGTTGCGGAGCGTGGGCTCTAAGAGTGCGGGCTTCAGTAATTGCAGCACCTGGGCTCAGTATTTGCGGCACACAGGCCCTAGAGTGCGCGGGCTTCATTAGTTGCAGCGTGTGGCCTCAGTTGTTGTGGCTGGCGGGCTCTAGAGCGCAGGCTCAGTAGTTGTGATGTACGGGCTTACTTGCTCTGCGGCATGTGGGATCTTCCCGGACCAGGGCTGGAACCGGTGTCCCCTGCATTGGCAGATGGATTCTTAACTAGTGCACCACCAGGAAAGTCCCAGACTTTCCTTTTCTTAATGACAATTTTGAAGAGTCCTGGTTCACATATTTCATAGACTGTCCTTCAACTTGGCTTTGTGTGATGTTCTCCTCATGACTGGAGTGGAGTTAGGGTTTTGGGGAAGGAGATGTTTACTTTTGATATTCGGTTTCAACTCTATCTTTTGGCTTTTTATATAAGATATTCAATGCATTTAGTTATATATTTAAAAAAGCAGGCTTGTAGACTATTATTTTAAAATCTGCTTGCTATTTTGTAATCTGCTTGGGTTGATGGTGGTATGTTTTTTTTTTTTTTTCAGTACGTGGGCCTCTCACTGTTGTGGCCTCCCCCGTTACGGAGCACAGGCTCCCGACCCGCCGGCTCAGTGGCCATGGCTCACGGGCCTAGCCCCTCCGCTGCATGTGGTATCTTCCCGAACCGAGGCACGAACCCAGGGCCCCTGCATCGGCAGGCAGACTCTCAACCACTGTGCCACGAGGGAAGCCCGGTATACTTTTGTTTTAATTATGCAGTTGGCTCTATTGTGTTGATTTACATTTTATTGGTAAAGCTCAACTGCTTTGGATTATGATGTGTTTACAAGGCTACACAGATAATCTGAAAGGGAAAATGAAGTAATACAAATGACAGAAAAAGTTTTATAATAATAAAATTTTCTTGGCAAGCAGCAACCTTTTCTCAAAGTCAGTCTTTTAATATAATTTGCTTGCTTCATAAATATGGCTTTCTTGTTTGTTCTTATCTTTATTGATTAGTGAGCATGTTAGATGACTTGGGAGGAATCTCACTGTCTTCAAGAAATAATTTGGCATTATTGATCCAGAATGCTGACAATTCTCAAAAATGGGTCAGGAAAATCAAAGTAATAGATGGAAAAATATCTCAATTTTAGCTGTTGATATAACTTTTCTTAAATTTAGGGTGTTTTTTATAATTTAAGTTACTAAAACAGATGGTGGAAGGTCCACCAAGATATTTGTTTTATGTATTTAAAGCATTTTACTTTGCTGTATTGAATTCCATTCATTCTGGAATTTAGGAGCATTTACCTCTTTATGAAAGAGATTATTGAAAGTAGAAAATGATTGATGACCTTCGCTTCCCGTATTTTTCTCAATAGACATTGTCTCTCTTCTAATGCTTCTTGCAGACTAAGTAATTGTATAAGGTTTAGAGAAAAATGCAGGTCTGGCTGAATATTAAGCACAGTACACTAAATAAAGCTTTTTTCCTTTGCAGAGTATTTTACATGTGTGTCCCATAGATTCATCAGAGATTCTAGTTTTGGATAAAGGCAAGTACATTTAAGGACAATACAACATCCCTTTCTGTGACATTGGCATTCGAATGAGAAGTGAATTTGGTTCAGGACGGTTCTTGGAATGCTTGGCATTTAGGTTATTTTAGGTCAACTCTTTGGGCAATTCAATTAGAGTATTTATTGAATGGTTTTCGTGAGCTGAATGGTTGTCATGTCATGTCATAGATGGTCTAAAACATGACTCTTATTTCTAAAATAGTTGTGTTGGTCAGATAAGGCATCTTACCTGATGTATTTAATCCAAGATAATGATGGATGAGTAAGAGGCAGATCATTCTCGAGGAAGTAATTTTGGTTTTGAGAGAGGCATTCTTAGGGAAATAGGCCTTGCAGTGCTCATTTAGAGCTGGGCAGGATTGAGGTCCGGAGAGAGGAGGGAAAGGATATTTGGGTGGAGGGAAGGGCATTGGCAGAGCCTCAGAGGCCTGACGGTTCCTGGGGCCTGTGTGGGAATGGTGGGAAAGTTGGGCTGCAGTCAGCCTCTGGGTGGCCTGGACGTTGGGTAATGAGCGTGGCCGTGAGTTTATGGGTGCCCTCTGTAGAGTTGTCTGTAACTTGCTTCCTCCCTGAGGAAGTGTGACACGCTTCTGCTAGCTGCAGTGTCTTCCCCACAGCTGTGCTGTCCATTGAGGAGAAGGGGGCCTGCTCTGCCATGGCTTCCTTACTCCTCAGGGTATGGCGTGTGAGTTATTTTAATAATGTATCAATCTGCCTTTTCTTTCTTTTGTCACAATGCATTTGCTTTCTAAAGTGGTCTTGTTTTCAGGATAATAATTGGGTTTCCACAGGGAAAATCATAATGTATGAGGCAAATTACTGACTAAAGGCAAATTACTGACTTAAAAACATGAATCTCTAATTTGTTTCTAGTAGTTCTTCTTTTGTTAAAATTTTTGTTGTGTTAGTTATGTATAGAAACTTAAGGATAGTAATTTCTGCTCAGGTGGATAGTGGTACTGTTTAGCACAGCTCATTGGTCTTCTGAGACTTTTACAAATGCAGTCTGATTCATTCCAGCCAAGTTAATTATGAGGTACATATTTTTTCCCCTAATGGAGACAAATGTAAAAGACAGAGATACAGAAATCATCTCCAGTTTAGATTGAAGAAATTTTAGTTACTACTGTTTGTTCCTGCTATTTGATCACAGTTTATTTTTATTTTTTGAAGTCTGTCTCTAATCAAATAAGATTTAATGTTTTAGAAGTAAAAGAGCACCATGACTAAATTAATAAGAAAAGTTAATTTAAGGACGATCATTGATTTTTAGAAATATAAAGGTACATTTCATGACTTGATTTCAAGATGATCTGGTGGTATCCTTATACTGCTGCAGAAGGAAGTCCACAGTGGGTCGAGAATGATGCTTAAAAATCACCACCCTTATTATCTATGACTGAACATGTCTTAGTCCAGGCCAGTGTGCCTCCCACCTCTGTGGTACACTGTTGATTTCATTTTTCTTCCAGTAGTTACTTTTGGTCCTGGACCAATTATCTAGCTGTGATGGGATTCTCCAAAAGTATCCTACAATTTGTACTTAGTGAACTAGTGATTGTTCTGTTTGCAGACACTCTTTCTGAGGCTCTACTCTTGCCTCGAAAACCTACATTTGCAGAAAGGGAAATGTATAGGTTTTTCTTTTAAATGTATTTATTTTTATTTATATTTTATTTATTTTTGGCTGTGTTGGGTCTTCGTTTCTGTGCGAGGGCCTTCTCTAGTTGCGGCGAGCAGGGGCCACTCCTCATCGTGGTTCGTGGGCCTCTCACTGCCGTGGCGCCTCTTGTTGCGGAGCACAGGCTCCAGAAGCGCAGGCTCAGTAGTTGTGGCTCACGGGCTTAGTTGCACTGCAGCATGTGGGATCTTCCAGGACCAGGGCTCAAATCCGTGTCCCCTGCACTGGCAGGCGGATTCTTAACCACTGCCCCGCCCGTTATTCTTTTTTTAAAAAAAAATTTCCTCATTTGTGTTTATGTGATGATGCCTTTATTTATTTTTTTATTATTGTTTATATTTGGCTGAGTTGAGTCTTTGTTGCTGCGCGCAGGCTTTCTCTAGTTGTGGCAAGTGGGGGCTACTCTTTATTGTGGTGCGCGGACTTCTCATTGTGGTGGCTTCTCTTGTTGCGGAGCGTGGGCTCTAAGAGTGCGGGCTTCAGTAATTGCAGCACCTGGGCTCAGTATTTGCGGCACACAGGCCCTAGAGTGCGCGGGCTTCATTAGTTGCAGCGTGTGGCCTCAGTTGTTGTGGCTGGCGGGCTCTAGAGCGCAGGCTCAGTAGTTGTGATGTACGGGCTTACTTGCTCTGCGGCATGTGGGATCTTCCCGGACCAGGGCTGGAACCGGTGTCCCCTGCATTGGCAGATGGATTCTTAACTAGTGCACCACCAGGAAAGTCCCAGACTTTCCTTTTCTTAATGACAATTTTGAAGAGTCCTGGTTCACATATTTCATAGACTGTCCTTCAACTTGGCTTTGTGTGATGTTCTCCTCATGACTGGAGTGGAGTTAGGGTTTTGGGGAAGGAGATGTTTACTTTTGATATTCGGTTTCAACTCTATCTTTTGGCTTTTTATATAAGATATTCAATGCATTTAGTTATATATTTAATAAAGCAGGCTTGTAGACTATTATTTTAAAATCTGCTTGCTATTTTGTAATCTGCTTGGGTTGATGGTGGTATGTTTTTTTTTTTTTTCAGTACGTGGGCCTCTCACTGTTGTGGCCTCCCCCGTTACGGAGCACAGGCTCCCGACCCGCCGGCTCAGTGGCCATGGCTCACGGGCCTAGCCCCTCCGCTGCATGTGGTATCTTCCCGAACCGAGGCACGAACCCAGGGCCCCTGCATCGGCAGGCAGACTCTCAACCACTGTGCCACCAGGGAAGCCCGGTATACTTTTGTTTTAATTATGCAGTTGGCTCTATTGTGTTGATTTACATTTTATTGGTAAAGCTCAACTGCTTTGGATTATGATGTGTTTACAAGGCTACACAGATAATCTGAAAGGGAAAATGAAGTAATACAAATGACAGAAAAAGTTTTATAATAATAAAATTTTCTTGGCAAGCAGCAACCTTTTCTCAAAGTCAGTCTTTTAATATAATTTGCTTGCTTCATAAATATGGCTTTCTTGTTTGTTCTTATCTTTATTGATTAGTGAGCATGTTAGATGACTTGGGAGGAATCTCACTGTCTTCAACAAATAATTTGGCATTATTGATCCAGAATGCTGACAATTCTCAAAAATGGGTCAGGAAAATCAAAGTAATAGATGGAAAAAAAAATCTCAATTTTAGCTGTTGATATAACTTTTCTTAAATTTAGGGGTTTTTTTATAATTTAAGTTACTAAAACAGATGGTGGAAGGTCCACCAAGATATTTATTTCATGTATTTAAAGCATTTTACTTTGCTGTATTGAATTCCATTCATTCTGGAATTTAGGAGAATTTACCTCTTTATGAAAGAGATTATTGAAAGTAGAAAATGATTGATGACCTTCGCTTCCAGTATTTTTCTCAATAGACTTTGTCTCTCTTCTAATGCTTCTTGCATACTAAGTAATTGTATAAGGTTTAGAGAAAAATGCAGGTCTGGCTGAATATTAAGCACAGTTCACTAAATAAAGCTTTTTTACTTTGCAGAATATTTTACATGTGTGTCCCATAGATTCATCAGAGATTCTAGTTTTGGATAAAGGCAAGTACATTTAAGGACAATACAACATCCCTTTCTGTGACATTGGCATTCGAATGAGAAGTGAATTTGGTTCAGGACGGTTCTTGGAATGCTTGGCATTTAGGTTATTTTAGGTCAACTCTTTGGGCAATTCAATTAGAGTATTTATTGAATGGTTTTCGTGAGCTGAATGGTTGTCATGTCATGTCATAGATGGTCTAAAACATGACTCTTATTTCTAAAATAGTTGTGTTGGTCAGATAAGGCATCTTACCTGATGTATTTAATCCAAGATAATGATGGATGAGTAAGAGGCAGATCATTCTCGAGGAAGTAATTTTGGTTTTGAGAGAGGCATTCTTAGGGAAATAGGCCTTGCAGTGCTCATTTAGAGCTGGGCAGGATTGAGGTCCGGAGAGAGGAGGGAAAGGATATTTGGGTGGAGGGAAGGGCATTGGCAGAGCCTCAGAGGCCTGACGGTTCCTGGGGCCTGTGTGGGAATGGTGGGAAAGTTGGGCTGCAGTCAGCCTCTGGGTGGCCTGGACGTTGGGTAATGAGCGTGGCCGTGAGTTTATGGGTGCCCTCTGTAGAGTTGTCTGTAACTTGCTTCCTCCCTGAGGAAGTGTGACACGCTTCTGCTAGCTGCAGTGTCTTCCCCACAGCTGTGCTGTCCATTGAGGAGAAGGGGGCCTGCTCTGCCATGGCTTCCTTACTCCTCAGGGTATGGCGTGTGAGTTCTTTTAATAATGTATCAATCTGCCTTTTCTTTCTTTTGTCACAATGCATTTGCTTTCTAAAGTGGTCTTGTTTTCAGGATAATAATTGGGTTTCCACAGGGAAAATCATAATGTATGAGGCAAATTACTGACTAAAGGCAAATTACTGACTTAAAAACATGAATCTCTAATTTGTTTCTAGTAGTTCTTCTTTTGTTTAAATTTTTGTTGTGTTAGTTATGTATAGAAACTTAAGGATAGTAATTTCTGCTCAGGTGGATAGTGGTACTGTTTAGCACAGCTCATTGGTCTTCTGAGACTTTTACAAATGCAGTCTGATTCATTCCAGCCAAGTTAATTATGAGGTACATATTTTTTCCCCTAATGGAGACAAATGTAAAAGACAGAGATACAGAAATCATCTCCAGTTTAGATTGAAGAAATTTTAGTTACTACTGTTTGTTCCTGCTATTTGATCACAGTTTATTTTTATTTTTTGAAGTCTGTCTCTAATCAAATAAGATTTAATGTTTTAGAAGTAAAAGAGCACCATGACTAAATTAATAAGAAAAGTTAATTTAAGGACGATCATTGATTTTTAGAAATATAAAGGTACATTTCATGACTTGATTTCAAGATGATCTGGTGGTATCCTTATACTGCTGCAGAAGGAAGTCCACAGTGGGTCGAGAATGATGCTTAAAAATCACCACCCTTATTATCTATGACTGAACATGTCTTAGTCCAGGCCAGTGTGCCTCCCACCTCTGTGGTACACTGTTGATTTCATTTTTCTTCCAGTAGTTACTTTTGGTCCTGGACCAATTATCTAGCTGTGATGGGATTCTCCAAAAGTATCCTACAATTTGTACTTAATGAACTAGTGATTGTTCTGTTTGCAGACATTCTTTCTGAGGCTCTACTCTTGCCTCGAAAACCTACATTTGCGGAAAGGGAAATGTATAGGTTTTCCTTTTAAATGTATTTATTTTTATTTATATTTTATTTATTTTTGGCTGTGTTGGGTCTTCGTTTCTGTGCGAGGGCCTTCTCTAGTTGCGGCGAGCAGGGGCCACTCCTCATCGTGGTTCGTGGGCCTCTCACTGCCGTGGCGCCTCTTGTTGCGGAGCACAGGCTCCAGAAGCGCAGGCTCAGTAGTTGTGGCTCACGGGCTTAGTTGCACTGCAGCATGTGGGATCTTCCAGGACCAGGGCTCAAATCCGTGTCCCCTGCACTGGCAGGCGGATTCTTAACCACTGCCCCGCCCGTTATTCTTTTTTTAAAAAAAATATTTCCTCATTTGTGTTTATGTGATGATGCCTTTATTTATTTTTTTATTATTGTTTATATTTGGCTGAGTTGAGTCTTTGTTGCTGCGCGCAGGCTTTCTCTAGTTGTGGCAAGTGGGGGCTACTCTTTATTGTGGTGCGCGGACTTCTCATTGTGGTGGCTTCTCTTGTTGCGGAGCGTGGGCTCTAAGAGTGCGGGCTTCAGTAATTGCAGCACCTGGGCTCAGTATTTGCGGCACACAGGCCCTAGAGTGCGCGGGCTTCATTAGTTGCAGCGTGTGGCCTCAGTTGTTGTGGCTGGCGGGCTCTAGAGCGCAGGCTCAGTAGTTGTGATGTACGGGCTTACTTGCTCTGCGGCATGTGGGATCTTCCCGGACCAGGGCTGGAACCGGTGTCCCCTGCATTGGCAGATGGATTCTTAACTAGTGCACCACCAGGAAAGTCCCAGACTTTCCTTTTCTTAATGACAATTTTGAAGAGTCCTGGTTCACATATTTCATAGACTGTCCTTCAACTTGGCTTTGTGTGATGTTCTCCTCATGACTGGAGTGGAGTTAGGGTTTTGGGGAAGGAGATGTTTACTTTTGATATTCGGTTTCAACTCTATCTTTTGGCTTTTTATATAAGATATTCAATGCATTTAGTTATATATTTAAAAAAGCAGGCTTGTAGACTATTATTTTAAAATCTGCTTGCTATTTTGTAATCTGCTTGGGTTGATGGTGGTATGTTTTTTTTTTTTTTTCAGTACGTGGGCCTCTCACTGTTGTGGCCTCCCCCGTTACGGAGCACAGGCTCCCGACCCGCCGGCTCAGTGGCCATGGCTCACGGGCCTAGCCCCTCCGCTGCATGTGGTATCTTCCCGAACCGAGGCACGAACCCAGGGCCCCTGCATCGGCAGGCAGACTCTCAACCACTGTGCCACGAGGGAAGCCCGGTATACTTTTGTTTTAATTATGCAGTTGGCTCTATTGTGTTGATTTACATTTTATTGGTAAAGCTCAACTGCTTTGGATTATGATGTGTTTACAAGGCTACACAGATAATCTGAAAGGGAAAATGAAGTAATACAAATGACAGAAAAAGTTTTATAATAATAAAATTTTCTTGGCAAGCAGCAACCTTTTCTCAAAGTCAGTCTTTTAATATAATTTGCTTGCTTCATAAATATGGCTTTCTTGTTTGTTCTTATCTTTATTGATTAGTGAGCATGTTAGATGACTTGGGAGGAATCTCACTGTCTTCAAGAAATAATTTGGCATTATTGATCCAGAATGCTGACAATTCTCAAAAATGGGTCAGGAAAATCAAAGTAATAGATGGAAAAATATCTCAATTTTAGCTGTTGATATAACTTTTCTTAAATTTAGGGTGTTTTTTATAATTTAAGTTACTAAAACAGATGGTGGAAGGTCCACCAAGATATTTGTTTTATGTATTTAAAGCATTTTACTTTGCTGTATTGAATTCCATTCATTCTGGAATTTAGGAGCATTTACCTCTTTATGAAAGAGATTATTGAAAGTAGAAAATGATTGATGACCTTCGCTTCCCGTATTTTTCTCAATAGACATTGTCTCTCTTCTAATGCTTCTTGCAGACTAAGTAATTGTATAAGGTTTAGAGAAAAATGCAGGTCTGGCTGAATATTAAGCACAGTACACTAAATAAAGCTTTTTTCCTTTGCAGAGTATTTTACATGTGTGTCCCATAGATTCATCAGAGATTCTAGTTTTGGATAAAGGCAAGTACATTTAAGGACAATACAACATCCCTTTCTGTGACATTGGCATTCGAATGAGAAGTGAATTTGGTTCAGGACGGTTCTTGGAATGCTTGGCATTTAGGTTATTTTAGGTCAACTCTTTGGGCAATTCAATTAGAGTATTTATTGAATGGTTTTCGTGAGCTGAATGGTTGTCATGTCATGTCATAGATGGTCTAAAACATGACTCTTATTTCTAAAATAGTTGTGTTGGTCAGATAAGGCATCTTACCTGATGTATTTAATCCAAGATAATGATGGATGAGTAAGAGGCAGATCATTCTCGAGGAAGTAATTTTGGTTTTGAGAGAGGCATTCTTAGGGAAATAGGCCTTGCAGTGCTCATTTAGAGCTGGGCAGGATTGAGGTCCGGAGAGAGGAGGGAAAGGATATTTGGGTGGAGGGAAGGGCATTGGCAGAGCCTCAGAGGCCTGACGGTTCCTGGGGCCTGTGTGGGAATGGTGGGAAAGTTGGGCTGCAGTCAGCCTCTGGGTGGCCTGGACGTTGGGTAATGAGCGTGGCCGTGAGTTTATGGGTGCCCTCTGTAGAGTTGTCTGTAACTTGCTTCCTCCCTGAGGAAGTGTGACACGCTTCTGCTAGCTGCAGTGTCTTCCCCACAGCTGTGCTGTCCATTGAGGAGAAGGGGGCCTGCTCTGCCATGGCTTCCTTACTCCTCAGGGTATGGCGTGTGAGTTATTTTAATAATGTATCAATCTGCCTTTTCTTTCTTTTGTCACAATGCATTTGCTTTCTAAAGTGGTCTTGTTTTCAGGATAATAATTGGGTTTCCACAGGGAAAATCATAATGTATGAGGCAAATTACTGACTAAAGGCAAATTACTGACTTAAAAACATGAATCTCTAATTTGTTTCTAGTAGTTCTTCTTTTGTTTAAATTTTTGTTGTGTTAGTTATGTATAGAAACTTAAGGATAGTAATTTCTGCTCAGGTGGATAGTGGTACTGTTTAGCACAGCTCATTGGTCTTCTGAGACTTTTACAAATGCAGTCTGATTCATTCCAGCCAAGTTAATTATGAGGTACATATTTTTTCCCCTAATGGAGACAAATGTAAAAGACAGAGATACAGAAATCATCTCCAGTTTAGATTGAAGAAATTTTAGTTACTACTGTTTGTTCCTGCTATTTGATCACAGTTTATTTTTATTTTTTGAAGTCTGTCTCTAATCAAATAAGATTTAATGTTTTAGAAGTAAAAGAGCACCATGACTAAATTAATAAGAAAAGTTAATTTAAGGACGATCATTGATTTTTAGAAATATAAAGGTACATTTCATGACTTGATTTCAAGATGATCTGGTGGTATCCTTATACTGCTGCAGAAGGAAGTCCACAGTGGGTCGAGAATGATGCTTAAAAATCACCACCCTTATTATCTATGACTGAACATGTCTTAGTCCAGGCCAGTGTGCCTCCCACCTCTGTGGTACACTGTTGATTTCATTTTTCTTCCAGTAGTTACTTTTGGTCCTGGACCAATTATCTAGCTGTGATGGGATTCTCCAAAAGTATCCTACAATTTGTACTTAGTGAACTAGTGATTGTTCTGTTTGCAGACATTCTTTCTGAGGCTCTACTCTTGCCTCGAAAACCTACATTTGCGGAAAGGGAAATGTATAGGTTTTTCTTTTAAATGTATTTATTTTTATTTATATTTTATTTATTTTTGGCTGTGTTGGGTCTTCGTTTCTGTGCGAGGGCCTTCTCTAGTTGCGGCGAGCAGGGGCCACTCCTCATCGTGGTTCGTGGGCCTCTCAGTGCCGTGGCGCCTCTTGTTGCGGAGCACAGGCTCCAGAAGCGCAGGCTCAGTAGTTGTGGCTCACGGGCTTAGTTGCACTGCAGCATGTGGGATCTTCCAGGACCAGGGCTCAAATCCGTGTCCCCTGCACTGGCAGGCGGATTCTTAACCACTGCCCCGCCCGTTATTCTTTTTTGAAAAAAAATATTTCCTCATTTGTGTTTATGTGATGATGCCTTTATTTATTTTTATATTATTGTTTATATTTGGCTGAGTTGAGTCTTTGTTGCTGCGCGCAGGCTTTCTCTAGTTGTGGCAAGTGGGGGCTACTCTTTATTGTGGTGCGCGGACTTCTCATTGTGGTGGCTTCTCTTGTTGCGGAGCGTGGGCTCTAAGAGTGCGGGCTTCAGTAATTGCAGCACCTGGGCTCAGTATTTGCGGCACACAGGCCCTAGAGTGCGCGGGCTTCATTAGTTGCAGCGTGTGGCCTCAGTTGTTGTGGCTGGCGGGCTCTAGAGCGCAGGCTCAGTAGTTGTGATGTACGGGCTTACTTGCTCTGCGGCATGTGGGATCTTCCCGGACCAGGGCTGGAACCGGTGTCCCCTGCATTGGCAGATGGATTCTTAACTAGTGCACCACCAGGAAAGTCCCAGACTTTCCTTTTCTTAATGACAATTTTGAAGAGTCCTGGTTCACATATTTCATAGACTGTCCTTCAACTTGGCTTTGTGTGATGTTCTCCTCATGACTGGAGTGGAGTTAGGGTTTTGGGGAAGGAGATGTTTACTTTTGATATTCGGTTTCAACTCTATCTTTTGGCTTTTTATATAAGATATTCAATGCATTTAGTTATATATTTAAAAAAGCAGGCTTGTAGACTATTATTTTAAAATCTGCTTGCTATTTTGTAATCTGCTTGGGTTGATGGTGGTATGTTTTTTTTTTTTTTTCAGTACGTGGGCCTCTCACTGTTGTGGCCTCCCCCGTTACGGAGCACAGGCTCCCGACCCGCCGGCTCAGTGGCCATGGCTCACGGGCCTAGCCCCTCCGCTGCATGTGGTATCTTCCCGAACCGAGGCACGAACCCAGGGCCCCTGCATCGGCAGGCAGACTCTCAACCACTGTGCCACGAGGGAAGCCCGGTATACTTTTGTTTTAATTATGCAGTTGGCTCTATTGTGTTGATTTACATTTTATTGGTAAAGCTCAACTGCTTTGGATTATGATGTGTTTACAAGGCTACACAGATAATCTGAAAGGGAAAATGAAGTAATACAAATGACAGAAAAAGTTTTATAATAATAAAATTTTCTTGGCAAGCAGCAACCTTTTCTCAAAGTCAGTCTTTTAATATAATTTGCTTGCTTCATAAATATGGCTTTCTTGTTTGTTCTTATCTTTATTGATTAGTGAGCATGTTAGATGACTTGGGAGGAATCTCACTGTCTTCAAGAAATAATTTGGCATTATTGATCCAGAATGCTGACAATTCTCAAAAATGGGTCAGGAAAATCAAAGTAATAGATGGAAAAATATCTCAATTTTAGCTGTTGATATAACTTTTCTTAAATTTAGGGTGTTTTTTTTAATTTAAGTTACTAAAACAGATGGTGGAAGGTCCACCAAGATATTTGTTTTATGTATTTAAAGCATTTTACTTTGCTGTATTGAATTCCATTCATTCTGGAATTTAGGAGCATTTACCTCTTTATGAAAGAGATTATTGAAAGTAGAAAATGATTGATGACCTTCGCTTCCCGTATTTTTCTCAATAGACATTGTCTCTCTTCTAATGCTTCTTGCAGACTAAGTAATTGTATAAGGTTTAGAGAAAAATGCAGGTCTGGCTGAATATTAAGCACAGTACACTAAATAAAGCTTTTTTCCTTTGCAGAGTATTTTACATGTGTGTCCCATAGATTCATCAGAGATTCTAGTTTTGGATAAAGGCAAGTACATTTAAGGACAATACAACATCCCTTTCTGTGACATTGGCATTCGAATGAGAAGTGAATTTGGTTCAGGACGGTTCTTGGAATGCTTGGCATTTAGGTTATTTTAGGTCAACTCTTTGGGCAATTCAATTAGAGTATTTATTGAATGGTTTTCGTGAGCTGAATGGTTGTCATGTCATGTCATAGATGGTCTAAAACATGACTCTTATTTCTAAAATAGTTGTGTTGGTCAGATAAGGCATCTTACCTGATGTATTTAATCCAAGATAATGATGGATGAGTAAGAGGCAGATCATTCTCGAGGAAGTAATTTTGGTTTTGAGAGAGGCATTCTTAGGGAAATAGGCCTTGCAGTGCTCATTTAGAGCTGGGCAGGATTGAGGTCCGGAGAGAGGAGGGAAAGGATATTTGGGTGGAGGGAAGGGCATTGGCAGAGCCTCAGAGGCCTGACGGTTCCTGGGGCCTGTGTGGGAATGGTGGGAAAGTTGGGCTGCAGTCAGCCTCTGGGTGGCCTGGACGTTGGGTAATGAGCGTGGCCGTGAGTTTATGGGTGCCCTCTGTAGAGTTGTCTGTAACTTGCTTCCTCCCTGAGGAAGTGTGACACGCTTCTGCTAGCTGCAGTGTCTTCCCCACAGCTGTGCTGTCCATTGAGGAGAAGGGGGCCTGCTCTGCCATGGCTTCCTTACTCCTCAGGGTATGGCGTGTGAGTTATTTTAATAATGTATCAATCTGCCTTTTCTTTCTTTTGTCACAATGCATTTGCTTTCTAAAGTGGTCTTGTTTTCAGGATAATAATTGGGTTTCCACAGGGAAAATCATAATGTATGAGGCAAATTACTGACTAAAGGCAAATTACTGACTTAAAAACATGAATCTCTAATTTGTTTCTAGTAGTTCTTCTTTTGTTAAAATTTTTGTTGTGTTAGTTATGTATAGAAACTTAAGGATAGTAATTTCTGCTCAGGTGGATAGTGGTACTGTTTAGCACAGCTCATTGGTCTTCTGAGACTTTTACAAATGCAGTCTGATTCATTCCAGCCAAGTTAATTATGAGGTACATATTTTTTCCCCTAATGGAGACAAATGTAAAAGACAGAGATACAGAAATCATCTCCAGTTTAGATTGAAGAAATTTTAGTTACTACTGTTTGTTCCTGCTATTTGATCACAGTTTATTTTTATTTTTTGAAGTCTGTCTCTAATCAAATAAGATTTAATGTTTTAGAAGTAAAAGAGCACCATGACTAAATTAATAAGAAAAGTTAATTTAAGGACGATCATTGATTTTTAGAAATATAAAGGTACATTTCATGACTTGATTTCAAGATGATCTGGTGGTATCCTTATACTGCTGCAGAAGGAAGTCCACAGTGGGTCGAGAATGATGCTTAAAAATCACCACCCTTATTATCTATGACGGAACATGTCTTAGTCCAGGCCAGTGTGCCTCCCACCTCTGTGGTACACTGTTGATTTCATTTTTCTTCCAGTAGTTACTTTTGGTCCTGGACCAATTATCTAGCTGTGGTGGGATTCTCCAAAAGTATCCTACAATTTGTCCTTAGTGAACTAGTGATTTTTCTGTTTGCAGACACTCTTTCTGAGGCTCTACTCTTGCCTCGAAAACCTACATTTGCAGAAAGGGAAATGTATAGGTTTTCCTTTTAAATGTATTTATTTTTATTTATATTTTATTTATTTTTGGCTGTGTTGGGTCTTCGTTTCTGTGCGAGGGCCTTCTCTAGTTGCGGCGAGCAGGGGCCACTCCTCATCGTGGTTCGTGGGCCTCTCAGTGCCGTGGCGCCTCTTGTTGCGGAGCACAGGCTCCAGAAGCGCAGGCTCAGTAGTTGTGGCTCACGGGCTTAGTTGCACTGCAGCATGTGGGATCTTCCAGGACCAGGGCTCAAATCCGTGTCCCCTGCACTGGCAGGCGGATTCTTAACCACTGCCCCGCCCGTTATTCTTTTTTGAAAAAAAATATTTCCTCATTTGTGTTTATGTGATGATGCCTTTATTTGTTTTGTTATTATTGTTTATATTTGGCTGAGTTGAGTCTTTGTTGCTGCGCGCAGGCTTTCTCTAGTTGTGGCAAGTGGGGGCTACTCTTTATTGTGGTGCGCGGACTTCTCATTGTGGTGGCTTCTCTTGTTGCGGAGCGTGGGCTCTAAGAGTGCGGGCTTCAGTAATTGCAGCACCTGGGCTCAGTATTTGCGGCACACAGGCCCTAGAGTGCGCGGGCTTCATTAGTTGCAGCGTGTGGCCTCAGTTGTTGTGGCTGGCGGGCTCTAGAGCGCAGGCTCAGTAGTTGTGATGTACGGGCTTACTTGCTCTGCGGCATGTGGGATCTTCCCGGACCAGGGCTGGAACCGGTGTCCCCTGCATTGGCAGATGGATTCTTAACTAGTGCACCACCAGGAAAGTCCCAGACTTTCCTTTTCTTAATGACAATTTTGAAGAGTCCTGGTTCACATATTTCATAGACTGTCCTTCAACTTGGCTTTGTGTGATGTTCTCCTCATGACTGGAGTGGAGTTAGGGTTTTGGGGAAGGAGATGTTTACTTTTGATATTCGGTTTCAACTCTATCTTTTGGCTTTTTATATAAGATATTCAATGCATTTAGTTATATATTTAAAAAAGCAGGCTTGTAGACTATTATTTTAAAATCTGCTTGCTATTTTGTAATCTGCTTGGGTTGATGGTGGTATGTTTTTTTTTTTTTTTCAGTACGTGGGCCTCTCACTGTTGTGGCCTCCCCCGTTACGGAGCACAGGCTCCCGACCCGCCGGCTCAGTGGCCATGGCTCACGGGCCTAGCCCCTCCGCTGCATGTGGTATCTTCCCGAACCGAGGCACGAACCCAGGGCCCCTGCATCGGCAGGCAGACTCTCAACCACTGTGCCACCAGGGAAGCCCGGTATACTTTTGTTTTAATTATGCAGTTGGCTCTATTGTGTTGATTTACATTTTATTGGTAAAGCTCAACTGCTTTGGATTATGATGTGTTTACAAGGCTACACAGATAATCTGAAAGGGAAAATGAAGTAATACAAATGACAGAAAAAGTTTTATAATAATAAAATTTTCTTGGCAAGCAGCAACCTTTTCTCAAAGTCAGTCTTTTAATATAATTTGCTTGCTTCATAAATATGGCTTTCTTGTTTGTTCTTATCTTTATTGATTAGTGAGCATGTTAGATGACTTGGGAGGAATCTCACTGTCTTCAAGAAATAATTTGGCATTATTGATCCAGAATGCTGACAATTCTCAAAAATGGGTCAGGAAAATCAAAGTAATAGATGGAAAAATATCTCAATTTTAGCTGTTGATATAACTTTTCTTAAATTTAGGGTGTTTTTTTTAATTTAAGTTACTAAAACAGATGGTGGAAGGTCCACCAAGATATTTGTTTTATGTATTTAAAGCATTTTACTTTGCTGTATTGAATTCCATTCATTCTGGAATTTAGGAGCATTTACCTCTTTATGAAAGAGATTATTGAAAGTAGAAAATGATTGATGACCTTCGCTTCCCGTATTTTTCTCAATAGACATTGTCTCTCTTCTAATGCTTCTTGCAGACTAAGTAATTGTATAAGGTTTAGAGAAAAATGCAGGTCTGGCTGAATATTAAGCACAGTACACTAAATAAAGCTTTTTTCCTTTGCAGAATATTTTACATGTGTGTCCCATAGATTCATCAGAGATTCTAGTTTTGGATAAAGGCAAGTACATTTAAGGACAATACAACATCCCTGTCTGTGACATTGGCATTCGAATGAGAAGTGAATTTGGTTCAGGACGGTTCTTGGAATGCTTGGCATTTAGGTTATTTTAGGTCAACTCTTTGGGCAATTCAATTAGAGTATTTATTGAATGGTTTTCGTGAGCTGAATGGTTGTCATGTCATGTCATAGATGGTCTAAAACATGACTCTTATTTCTAAACTAGTTGTGTTGGTCAGATAAGGCATCTTACATGATGTATTTAATCCAAGATAATGATGGATGAGTAAGAGGCAGATCATTCTCGAGGAAGTAATTTTGGTTTTGAGAGAGGCATTCTTAGGGAAATAGGCCTTGCAGTGCTCATTTAGAGCTGGGCAGGATTGAGGTCCGGAGAGAGGAGGGAAAGGATATTTGGGTGGAGGGAAGGGCATTGGCAGAGCCTCAGAGGCCTGACGGTTCCTGGGGCCTGTGTGGGAATGGTGGGAAAGTTGGGCTGCAGTCAGCCTGTGGGTGGCCTGGACGTTGGGTAATGAGCGTGGCCGTGAGTTTATGGGTGCCCTCTGTAGAGTTGTCTGTAACTTGCTTCCTCCCTGAGGAAGTGTGACACGCTTCTGCTCGCTGCAGTGTCTTCCCCACAGCTGTGCTGTCCATTGAGGAGAAGGGGGCCTGCTCTGCCATGGCTTCCTTACTCCTCAGGGTATGGCGTGTGAGTTATTTTAATAATGTATCAATCTGCCTTTTCTTTCTTTTGTCACAATGCATTTGCTTTCTAAAGTGGTCTTGTTTTCAGGATAATAATTGGGTTTCCACAGGGAAAATCATAATGTATGAGGCAAATTACTGACTAAAGGCAAATTACTGACTTAAAAACATGAATCTCTAATTTGTTTCTAGTAGTTCTTCTTTTGTTTAAATTTTTGTTGTGTTAGTTATGTATAGAAACTTAAGGATAGTAATTTCTGCTCAGGTGGATAGTGGTACTGTTTAGCACAGCTCATTGGTCTTCTGAGACTTTTACAAATGCAGTCTGATTCATTCCAGCCAAGTTAATTATGAGGTACATATTTTTTCCCCTAATGGAGACAAATGTAAAAGACAGAGATACAGAAATCATCTCCAGTTTAGATTGAAGAAATTTTAGTTACTACTGTTTGTTCCTGCTATTTGATCACAGTTTATTTTTATTTTTTGAAGTCTGTCTCTAATCAAATAAGATTTAATGTTTTAGAAGTAAAAGAGCACCATGACTAAATTAATAAGAAAAGTTAATTTAAGGACAATCATTGATTTTTAGAAATATAAAGGTACATTTCATGACTTGATTTCAAGATGATCTGGTGGTATCCTTATACTGCTGCAGAAGGAAGTCCACAGTGGGTCGAGAATGATGCTTAAAAATCACCACCCTTATTATCTATGACTGAACATGTCTTAGTCCAGGCCAGTGTGCCTCCCACCTCTGTGGTACACTGTTGATTTCATTTTTCTTCCAGTAGTTACTTTTGGTCCTGGACCAATTATCTAGCTGTGATGGGATTCTCCAAAAGTATCCTACAATTTGTCCTTAGTGAACTAGTGATTTTTCTGTTTGCAGACACTCTTTCTGAGGCTCTACTCTTGCCTCGAAAACCTACATTTGCAGAAAGGGAAATGTATAGGTTTTCCTTTTAAATGTATTTATTTTTATTTATATTTTATTTATTTTTGGCTGTGTTGGGTCTTCGTTTCTGTGCGAGGGCCTTCTCTAGTTGCGGCGAGCAGGGGCCACTCCTCATCGTGGTTCGTGGGCCTCTCAGTGCCGTGGCGCCTCTTGTTGCGGAGCACAGGCTCCAGAAGCGCAGGCTCAGTAGTTGTGGCTCACGGGCTTAGTTGCACTGCAGCATGTGGGATCTTCCAGGACCAGGGCTCAAATCCGTGTCCCCTGCACTGGCAGGCGGATTCTTAACCACTGCCCCGCCCGTTATTCTTTTTTGAAAAAAAATATTTCCTCATTTGTGTTTATGTGATGATGCCTTTATTTATTTTTATATTATTGTTTATATTTGGCTGAGTTGAGTCTTTGTTGCTGCGCGCAGGCTTTCTCTAGTTGTGGCAAGTGGGGGCTACTCTTTATTGTGGTGCGCGGACTTCTCATTGTGGTGGCTTCTCTTGTTGCGGAGCGTGGGCTCTAAGAGTGCGGGCTTCAGTAATTGCAGCACCTGGGCTCAGTATTTGCGGCACACAGGCCCTAGAGTGCGCGGGCTTCATTAGTTGCAGCGTGTGGCCTCAGTTGTTGTGGCTGGCGGGCTCTAGAGCGCAGGCTCAGTAGTTGTGATGTACGGGCTTACTTGCTCTGCGGCATGTGGGATCTTCCCGGACCAGGGCTGGAACCGGTGTCCCCTGCATTGGCAGATGGATTCTTAACTAGTGCACAACCAGGAAAGTCCCAGACTTTCCTTTTCTTAATGACAATTTTGAAGAGTCCTGGTTCACATATTTCATAGACTGTCCTTCAACTTGGCTTTGTGTGATGTTCTCCTCATGACTGGAGTGGAGTTAGGGTTTTGGGGAAGGAGATGTTTACTTTTGATATTCGGTTTCAACTCTATCTTTTGGCTTTTTATATAAGATATTCAATGCATTTAGTTATATATTTAAAAAAGCAGGCTTGTAGACTATTATTTTAAAATCTGCTTGCTATTTTGTAATCTGCTTGGGTTGATGGTGGTATGTTTTTTTTTTTTTCAGTACGTGGGCCTCTCACTGTTGTGGCCTCCCCCGTTACGGAGCACAGGCTCCCGACCCGCCGGCTCAGTGGCCATGGCTCACGGGCCTAGCCCCTCCGCTGCATGTGGTATCTTCCCGAACCGAGGCACGAACCCAGGGCCCCTGCATCGGCAGGCAGACTCTCAACCACTGTGCCACCAGGGAAGCCCGGTATACTTTTGTTTTAATTATGCAGTTGGCTCTATTGTGTTGATTTACATTTTATTGGTAAAGCTCAACTGCTTTGGATTATGATGTGTTTACAAGGCTACACAGATAATCTGAAAGGGAAAATGAAGTAATACAAATGACAGAAAAAGTTTTATAATAATAAAATTTTCTTGGCAAGCAGCAACCTTTTCTCAAAGTCAGTCTTTTAATATAATTTGCTTGCTTCATAAATATGGCTTTCTTGTTTGTTCTTATCTTTATTGATTAGTGAGCATGTTAGATGACTTGGGAGGAATCTCACTGTCTTCAAGAAATAATTTGGCATTATTGATCCAGAATGCTGACAATTCTCAAAAATGGGTCAGGAAAATCAAAGTAATAGATGGAAAAATATCTCAATTTTAGCTGTTGATATAACTTTTCTTAAATTTAGGGTGTTTTTTTTAATTTAAGTTACTAAAACAGATGGTGGAAGGTCCACCAAGATATTTGTTTTATGTATTTAAAGCATTTTACTTTGCTGTATTGAATTCCATTCATTCTGGAATTTAGGAGCATTTACCTCTTTATGAAAGAGATTATTGAAAGTAGAAAATGATTGATGACCTTCGCTTCCCGTATTTTTCTCAATAGACATTGTCTCTCTTCTAATGCTTCTTGCAGACTAAGTAATTGTATAAGGTTTAGAGAAAAATGCAGGTCTGGCTGAATATTAAGCACAGTACACTAAATAAAGCTTTTTTCCTTTGCAGAATATTTTACATGTGTGTCCCATAGATTCATCAGAGATTCTAGTTTTGGATAAAGGCAAGTACATTTAAGGACAATACAACATCCCTGTCTGTGACATTGGCATTCGAATGAGAAGTGAATTTGGTTCAGGACGGTTCTTGGAATGCTTGGCATTTAGGTTATTTTAGGTCAACTCTTTGGGCAATTCAATTAGAGTATTTATTGAATGGTTTTCGTGAGCTGAATGGTTGTCATGTCATGTCATAGATGGTCTAAAACATGACTCTTATTTCTAAACTAGTTGTGTTGGTCAGATAAGGCATCTTACATGATGTATTTAATCCAAGATAATGATGGATGAGTAAGAGGCAGATCATTCTCGAGGAAGTAATTTTGGTTTTGAGAGAGGCATTCTTAGGGAAATAGGCCTTGCAGTGCTCATTTAGAGCTGGGCAGGATTGAGGTCCGGAGAGAGGAGGGAAAGGATATTTGGGTGGAGGGAAGGGCATTGGCAGAGCCTCAGAGGCCTGACGGTTCCTGGGGCCTGTGTGGGAATGGTGGGAAAGTTGGGCTGCAGTCAGCCTGTGGGTGGCCTGGACGTTGGGTAATGAGCGTGGCCGTGAGTTTATGGGTGCCCTCTGTAGAGTTGTCTGTAACTTGCTTCCTCCCTGAGGAAGTGTGACACGCTTCTGCTCGCTGCAGTGTCTTCCCCACAGCTGTGCTGTCCATTGAGGAGAAGGGGGCCTGCTCTGCCATGGCTTCCTTACTCCTCAGGGTATGGCGTGTGAGTTATTTTAATAATGTATCAATCTGCCTTTTCTTTCTTTTGTCACAATGCATTTGCTTTCTAAAGTGGTCTTGTTTTCAGGATAATAATTGGGTTTCCACAGGGAAAATCATAATGTATGAGGCAAATTACTGACTAAAGGCAAATTACTGACTTAAAAACATGAATCTCTAATTTGTTTCTAGTAGTTCTTCTTTTGTTTAAATTTTTGTTGTGTTAGTTATGTATAGAAACTTAAGGATAGTAATTTCTGCTCAGGTGGATAGTGGTACTGTTTAGCACAGCTCATTGGTCTTCTGAGACTTTTACAAATGCAGTCTGATTCATTCCAGCCAAGTTAATTATGAGGTACATATTTTTTCCCCTAATGGAGACAAATGTAAAAGACAGAGATACAGAAATCATCTCCAGTTTAGATTGAAGAAATTTTAGTTACTACTGTTTGTTCCTGCTATTTGATCACAGTTTATTTTTATTTTTTGAAGTCTGTCTCTAATCAAATAAGATTTAATGTTTTAGAAGTAAAAGAGCACCATGACTAAATTAATAAGAAAAGTTAATTTAAGGACAATCATTGATTTTTAGAAATATAAAGGTACATTTCATGACTTGATTTCAAGATGATCTGGTGGTATCCTTATACTGCTGCAGAAGGAAGTCCACAGTGGGTCGAGAATGATGCTTAAAAATCACCACCCTTATTATCTATGACTGAACATGTCTTAGTCCAGGCCAGTGTGCCTCCCACCTCTGTGGTACACTGTTGATTTCATTTTTCTTCCAGTAGTTACTTTTGGTCCTGGACCAATTATCTAGCTGTGATGGGATTCTCCAAAAGTATCCTACAATTTGTCCTTAGTGAACTAGTGATTTTTCTGTTTGCAGACACTCTTTCTGAGGCTCTACTCTTGCCTCGAAAACCTACATTTGCAGAAAGGGAAATGTATAGGTTTTCCTTTTAAATGTATTTATTTTTATTTATATTTTATTTATTTTTGGCTGTGTTGGGTCTTCGTTTCTGTGCGAGGGCCTTCTCTAGTTGCGGCGAGCAGGGGCCACTCCTCATCGTGGTTCGTGGGCCTCTCAGTGCCGTGGCGCCTCTTGTTGCGGAGCACAGGCTCCAGAAGCGCAGGCTCAGTAGTTGTGGCTCACGGGCTTAGTTGCACTGCAGCATGTGGGATCTTCCAGGACCAGGGCTCAAATCCGTGTCCCCTGCACTGGCAGGCGGATTCTTAACCACTGCCCCGCCCGTTATTCTTTTTTGAAAAAAAATATTTCCTCATTTGTGTTTATGTGATGATGCCTTTATTTATTTTTATATTATTGTTTATATTTGGCTGAGTTGAGTCTTTGTTGCTGCGCGCAGGCTTTCTCTAGTTGTGGCAAGTGGGGGCTACTCTTTATTGTGGTGCGCGGACTTCTCATTGTGGTGGCTTCTCTTGTTGCGGAGCGTGGGCTCTAAGAGTGCGGGCTTCAGTAATTGCAGCACCTGGGCTCAGTATTTGCGGCACACAGGCCCTAGAGTGCGCGGGCTTCATTAGTTGCAGCGTGTGGCCTCAGTTGTTGTGGCTGGCGGGCTCTAGAGCGCAGGCTCAGTAGTTGTGATGTACGGGCTTACTTGCTCTGCGGCATGTGGGATCTTCCCGGACCAGGGCTGGAACCGGTGTCCCCTGCATTGGCAGATGGATTCTTAACTAGTGCACCACCAGGAAAGTCCCAGACTTTCCTTTTCTTAATGACAATTTTGAAGAGTCCTGGTTCACATATTTCATAGACTGTCCTTCAACTTGGCTTTGTGTGATGTTCTCCTCATGACTGGAGTGGAGTTAGGGTTTTGGGGAAGGAGATGTTTACTTTTGATATTCGGTTTCAACTCTATCTTTTGGCTTTTTATATAAGATATTCAATGCATTTAGTTATATATTTAAAAAAGCAGGCTTGTAGACTATTATTTTAAAATCTGCTTGCTATTTTGTAATCTGCTTGGGTTGATGGTGGTATGTTTTTTTTTTTTTCAGTACGTGGGCCTCTCACTGTTGTGGCCTCCCCCGTTACGGAGCACAGGCTCCCGACCCGCCGGCTCAGTGGCCATGGCTCACGGGGCTAGCCCCTCCGCTGCATGTGGTATCTTCCCGAACCGAGGCACGAACCCAGGGCCCCTGCATCGGCAGGCAGACTCTCAACCACTGTGCCACCAGGGAAGCCCGGTATACTTTTGTTTTAATTATGCAGTTGGCTCTATTGTGTTGATTTACATTTTATTGGTAAAGCTCAACTGCTTTGGATTATGATGTGTTTACAAGGCTACACAGATAATCTGAAAGGGAAAATGAAGTAATACAAATGACAGAAAAAGTTTTATAATAATAAAATTTTCTTGGCAAGCAGCAACCTTTTCTCAAAGTCAGTCTTTTAATATAATTTGCTTGCTTCATAAATATGGCTTTCTTGTTTGTTCTTATCTTTATTGATTAGTGAGCATGTTAGATGACTTGGGAGGAATCTCACTGTCTTCAAGAAATAATTTGGCATTATTGATCCAGAATGCTGACAATTCTCAAAAATGGGTCAGGAAAATCAAAGTAATAGATGGAAAAATATCTCAATTTTAGCTGTTGATATAACTTTTCTTAAATTTAGGGTGTTTTTTATAATTTAAGTTACTAAAACAGATGGTGGAAGGTCCACCAAGATATTTGTTTTATGTATTTAAAGCATTTTACTTTGCTGTATTGAATTCCATTCATTCTGGAATTTAGGAGCATTTACCTCTTTATGAAAGAGATTATTGAAAGTAGAAAATGATTGATGACCTTCGCTTCCCGTATTTTTCTCAATAGACATTGTCTCTCTTCTAATGCTTCTTGCAGACTAAGTAATTGTATAAGGTTTAGAGAAAAATGCAGGTCTGGCTGAATATTAAGCACAGTACACTAAATAAAGCTTTTTTCCTTTGCAGAATATTTTACATGTGTGTCCCATAGATTCATCAGAGATTCTAGTTTTGGATAAAGGCAAGTACATTTAAGGACAATACAACATCCCTGTCTGTGACATTGGCATTCGAATGAGAAGTGAATTTGGTTCAGGACGGTTCTTGGAATGCTTGGCATTTAGGTTATTTTAGGTCAACTCTTTGGGCAATTCAATTAGAGTATTTATTGAATGGTTTTCGTGAGCTGAATGGTTGTCATGTCATGTCATAGATGGTCTAAAACATGACTCTTATTTCTAAACTAGTTGTGTTGGTCAGATAAGGCATCTTACATGATGTATTTAATCCAAGATAATGATGGATGAGTAAGAGGCAGATCATTCTCGAGGAAGTAATTTTGGTTTTGAGAGAGGCATTCTTAGGGAAATAGGCCTTGCAGTGCTCATTTAGAGCTGGGCAGGATTGAGGTCCGGAGAGAGGAGGGAAAGGATATTTGGGTGGAGGGAAGGGCATTGGCAGAGCCTCAGAGGCCTGACGGTTCCTGGGGCCTGTGTGGGAATGGTGGGAAAGTTGGGCTGCAGTCAGCCTGTGGGTGGCCTGGACGTTGGGTAATGAGCGTGGCCGTGAGTTTATGGGTGCCCTCTGTAGAGTTGTCTGTAACTTGCTTCCTCCCTGAGGAAGTGTGACACGCTTCTGCTAGCTGCAGTGTCTTCCCCACAGCTGTGCTGTCCATTGAGGAGAAGGGGGCCTGCTCTGCCATGGCTTCCTTACTCCTCAGGGTATGGCGTGTGAGTTCTTTTAATAATGTATCAATCTGCCTTTTCTTTCTTTTGTCACAATGCATTTGCTTTCTAAAGTGGTCTTGTTTTCAGGATAATAATTGGGTTTCCACAGGGAAAATCATAATGTATGAGGCAAATTACTGACTAAAGGCAAATTACTGACTTAAAAACATGAATCTCTAATTTGTTTCTAGTAGTTCTTCTTTTGTTTAAATTTTTGTTGTGTTAGTTATGTATAGAAACTTAAGGATAGTAATTTCTGCTCAGGTGGATAGTGGTACTGTTTAGCACAGCTCATTGGTCTTCTGAGACTTTTACAAATGCAGTCTGATTCATTCCAGCCAAGTTAATTATGAGGTACATATTTTTTCCCCTAATGGAGACAAATGTAAAAGACAGAGATACAGAAATCATCTCCAGTTTAGATTGAAGAAATTTTAGTTACTACTGTTTGTTCCTGCTATTTGATCACAGTTTATTTTTATTTTTTGAAGTCTGTCTCTAATCAAATAAGATTTAATGTTTTAGAAGTAAAAGAGCACCATGACTAAATTAATAAGAAAAGTTAATTTAAGGACGATCATTGATTTTTAGAAATATAAAGGTACATTTCATGACTTGATTTCAAGATGATCTGGTGGTATCCTTATACTGCTGCAGAAGGAAGTCCACAGTGGGTCGAGAATGATGCTTAAAAATCACCACCCTTATTATCTATGACTGAACATGTCTTAGTCCAGGCCAGTGTGCCTCCCACCTCTGTGGTACACTGTTGATTTCATTTTTCTTCCAGTAGTTACTTTTGGTCCTGGACCAATTATCTAGCTGTGATGGGATTCTCCAAAAGTATCCTACAATTTGTACTTAGTGAACTAGTGATTGTTCTGTTTGCAGACACTCTTTCTGAGGCTCTACTCTTGCCTCGAAAACCTACATTTGCAGAAAGGGAAATGTATAGGTTTTCCTTTTAAATGTATTTATTTTTATTTATATTTTATTTATTTTTGGCTGTGTTGGGTCTTCGTTTCTGTGCGAGGGCCTTCTCTAGTTGCGGCGAGCAGGGGCCACTCCTCATCGTGGTTCGTGGGCCTCTCACTGCCGTGGCGCCTCTTGTTGCGGAGCACAGGCTCCAGAAGCGCAGGCTCAGTAGTTGTGGCTCACGGGCTTAGTTGCACTGCAGCATGTGGGATCTTCCAGGACCAGGGCTCAAATCCGTGTCCCCTGCACTGGCAGGCGGATTCTTAACCACTGCCCCGCCCGTTATTCTTTTTTAAAAAAAATATTTCCTCATTTGTGTTTATGTGATGATGCCTTTATTTATTTTTTTATTATTGTTTATATTTGGCTGAGTTGAGTCTTTGTTGCTGCGCGCAGGCTTTCTCTAGTTGTGGCAAGTGGGGGCTACTCTTTATTGTGGTGCGCGGACTTCTCATTGTGGTGGCTTCTCTTGTTGCGGAGCGTGGGCTCTAAGAGTGCGGGCTTCAGTAATTGCAGCACCTGGGCTCAGTATTTGCGGCACACAGGCCCTAGAGTGCGCGGGCTTCATTAGTTGCAGCGTGTGGCCTCAGTTGTTGTGGCTGGCGGGCTCTAGAGCGCAGGCTCAGTAGTTGTGATGTACGGGCTTACTTGCTCTGCGGCATGTGGGATCTTCCCGGACCAGGGCTGGAACCGGTGTCCCCTGCATTGGCAGATGGATTCTTAACTAGTGCACCACCAGGAAAGTCCCAGACTTTCCTTTCCTTAATGACAATTTTGAAGAGTCCTGGTTCACATATTTCATAGACTGTCCTTCAACTTGGCTTTGTGTGATGTTCTCCTCATGACTGGAGTGGAGTTAGGGTTTTGGGGAAGGAGATGTTTACTTTTGATATTCGGTTTCAACTCTATCTTTTGGCTTTTTATATAAGATATTCAATGCATTTAGTTATATATTTAAAAAAGCAGGCTTGTAGACTATTATTTTAAAATCTGCTTGCTATTTTGTAATCTGCTTGGGTTGATGGTGGTATGTTTTTTTTTTTTTTTCAGTACGTGGGCCTCTCACTGTTGTGGCCTCCCCCGTTACGGAGCACAGGCTCCCGACCCGCCGGCTCAGTGGCCATGGCTCACGGGCCTAGCCCCTCCGCTGCATGTGGTATCTTCCCGAACCGAGGCACGAACCCAGGGCCCCTGCATCGGCAGGCAGACTCTCAACCACTGTGCCACGAGGGAAGCCCGGTATACTTTTGTTTTAATTATGCAGTTGGCTCTATTGTGTTGATTTACATTTTATTGGTAAAGCTCAACTGCTTTGGATTATGATGTGTTTACAAGGCTACACAGATAATCTGAAAGGGAAAATGAAGTAATACAAATGACAGAAAAAGTTTTATAATAATAAAATTTTCTTGGCAAGCAGCAACCTTTTCTCAAAGTCAGTCTTTTAATATAATTTGCTTGCTTCATAAATATGGCTTTCTTGTTTGTTCTTATCTTTATTGATTAGTGAGCATGTTAGATGACTTGGGAGGAATCTCACTGTCTTCAAGAAATAATTTGGCATTATTGATCCAGAATGCTGACAATTCTCAAAAATGGGTCAGGAAAATCAAAGTAATAGATGGAAAAATATCTCAATTTTAGCTGTTGATATAACTTTTCTTAAATTTAGGGTGTTTTTTATAATTTAAGTTACTAAAACAGATGGTGGAAGGTCCACCAAGATATTTGTTTTATGTATTTAAAGCATTTTACTTTGCTGTATTGAATTCCATTCATTCTGGAATTTAGGAGCATTTACCTCTTTATGAAAGAGATTATTGAAAGTAGAAAATGATTGATGACCTTCGCTTCCCGTATTTTTCTCAATAGACATTGTCTCTCTTCTAATGCTTCTTGCAGACTAAGTAATTGTATAAGGTTTAGAGAAAAATGCAGGTCTGGCTGAATATTAAGCACAGTACACTAAATAAAGCTTTTTTCCTTTGCAGAATATTTTACATGTGTGTCCCATAGATTCATCAGAGATTCTAGTTTTGGATAAAGGCAAGTACATTTAAGGACAATACAACATCCCTGTCTGTGACATTGGCATTCGAATGAGAAGTGAATTTGGTTCAGGACGGTTCTTGGAATGCTTGGCATTTAGGTTATTTTAGGTCAACTCTTTGGGCAATTCAATTAGAGTATTTATTGAATGGTTTTCGTGAGCTGAATGGTTGTCATGTCATGTCATAGATGGTCTAAAACATGACTCTTATTTCTAAACTAGTTGTGTTGGTCAGATAAGGCATCTTACCTGATGTATTTAATCCAAGATAATGATGGATGAGTAAGAGGCAGATCATTCTCGAGGAAGTAATTTTGGTTTTGAGAGAGGCATTCTTAGGGAAATAGGCCTTGCAGTGCTCATTTAGAGCTGGGCAGGATTGAGGTCCGGAGAGAGGAGGGAAAGGATATTTGGGTGGAGGGAAGGGCATTGGCAGAGCCTCAGAGGCCTGACGGTTCCTGGGGCCTGTGTGGGAATGGTGGGAAAGTTGGGCTGCAGTCAGCCTGTGGGTGGCCTGGACGTTGGGTAATGAGCGTGGCCGTGAGTTTATGGGTGCCCTCTGTAGAGTTGTCTGTAACTTGCTTCCTCCCTGAGGAAGTGTGACACGCTTCTGCTAGCTGCAGTGTCTTCCCCACAGCTGTGCTGTCCATTGAGGAGAAGGGGGCCTGCTCTGCCATGGCTTCCTTACTCCTCAGGGTATGGCGTGTGAGTTATTTTAATAATGTATCAATCTGCCTTTTCTTTCTTTTGTCACAATGCATTTGCTTTCTAAAGTGGTCTTGTTTTCAGGATAATAATTGGGTTTCCACAGGGAAAATCATAATGTATGAGGCAAATTACTGACTAAAGGCAAATTACTGACTTAAAAACATGAATCTCTAATTTGTTTCTAGTAGTTCTTCTTTTGTTTAAATTTTTGTTGTGTTAGTTATGTATAGAAACTTAAGGATAGTAATTTCTGCTCAGGTGGATAGTGGTACTGTTTAGCACAGCTCATTGGTCTTCTGAGACTTTTACAAATGCAGTCTGATTCATTCCAGCCAAGTTAATTATGAGGTACATATTTTTTCCCCTAATGGAGACAAATGTAAAAGACAGAGATACAGAAATCATCTCCAGTTTAGATTGAAGAAATTTTAGTTACTACTGTTTGTTCCTGCTATTTGATCACAGTTTATTTTTATTTTTTGAAGTCTGTCTCTAATCAAATAAGATTTAATGTTTTAGAAGTAAAAGAGCACCATGACTAAATTAATAAGAAAAGTTAATTTAAGGACGATCATTGATTTTTAGAAATATAAAGGTACATTTCATGACTTGATTTCAAGATGATCTGGTGGTATCCTTATACTGCTGCAGAAGGAAGTCCACAGTGGGTCGAGAATGATGCTTAAAAATCACCACCCTTATTATCTATGACTGAACATGTCTTAGTCCAGGCCAGTGTGCCTCCCACCTCTGTGGTACACTGTTGATTTCATTTTTCTTCCAGTAGTTACTTTTGGTCCTGGACCAATTATCTAGCTGTGATGGGATTCTCCAAAAGTATCCTACAATTTGTCCTTAGTGAACTAGTGATTGTTCTGTTTGCAGACATTCTTTCTGAGGCTCTACTCTTGCCTCGAAAACCTACATTTGCAGAAAGGGAAATGTATAGGTTTTTCTTTTAAATGTATTTATTTTTATTTATATTTTATTTATTTTTGGCTGTGTTGGGTCTTCGTTTCTGTGCGAGGGCCTTCTCTAGTTGCGGCGAGCAGGGGCCACTCCTCATCGTGGTTCGTGGGCCTCTCAGTGCCGTGGCGCCTCTTGTTGCGGAGCACAGGCTCCAGAAGCGCAGGCTCAGTAGTTGTGGCTCACGGGCTTAGTTGCACTGCAGCATGTGGGATCTTCCCGGACCAGGGCTCAAATCCGTGTCCCCTGCACTGGCAGGCAGATTCTTAACCACTGCCCCGCCCGTTATTCTTTTTTTAAAAAAAATATTTCCTCATTTGTGTTTATGTGATGATGCCTTTATTTATTTTTTTATTATTGTTTATATTTGGCTGAGTTGAGTCTTTGTTGCTGCGCGCAGGCTTTCTCTAGTTGTGGCAAGTGGGGGCTACTCTTTATTGTGGTGCGCGGACTTCTCATTGTGGTGGCTTCTCTTGTTGCGGAGCGTGGGCTCTAAGAGTGCGGGCTTCAGTAATTGCAGCACCTGGGCTCAGTATTTGCGGCACACAGGCCCTAGAGTGCGCGGGCTTCATTAGTTGCAGCGTGTGGCCTCAGTTGTTGTGGCTGGCGGGCTCTAGAGCGCAGGCTCAGTAGTTGTGATGTACGGGCTTACTTGCTCTGCGGCATGTGGGATCTTCCCGGACCAGGGCTGGAACCGGTGTCCCCTGCATTGGCAGATGGATTCTTAACTAGTGCACCACCAGGAAAGTCCCAGACTTTCCTTTTCTTAATGACAATTTTGAAGAGTCCTGGTTCACATATTTCATAGACTGTCCTTCAACTTGGCTTTGTGTGATGTTCTCCTCATGACTGGAGTGGAGTTAGGGTTTTGGGGAAGGAGATGTTTACTTTTGATATTCGGTTTCAACTCTATCTTTTGGCTTTTTATATAAGATATTCAATGCATTTAGTTATATATTTAAAAAAGCAGGCTTGTAGACTATTATTTTAAAATCTGCTTGCTATTTTGTAATCTGCTTGGGTTGATGGTGGTATGTTTTTTTTTTTTTTTCAGTACGTGGGCCTCTCACTGTTGTGGCCTCCCCCGTTACGGAGCACAGGCTCCCGACCCGCCGGCTCAGTGGCCATGGCTCACGGGCCTAGCCCCTCCGCTGCATGTGGTATCTTCCCGAACCGAGGCACGAACCCAGGGCCCCTGCATCGGCAGGCAGACTCTCAACCACTGTGCCACGAGGGAAGCCCGGTATACTTTTGTTTTAATTATGCAGTTGGCTCTATTGTGTTGATTTACATTTTATTGGTAAAGCTCAACTGCTTTGGATTATGATGTGTTTACAAGGCTACACAGATAATCTGAAAGGGAAAATGAAGTAATACAAATGACAGAAAAAGTTTTATAATAATAAAATTTTCTTGGCAAGCAGCAACCTTTTCTCAAAGTCAGTCTTTTAATATAATTTGCTTGCTTCATAAATATGGCTTTCTTGTTTGTTCTTATCTTTATTGATTAGTGAGCATGTTAGATGACTTGGGAGGAATCTCACTGTCTTCAAGAAATAATTTGGCATTATTGATCCAGAATGCTGACAATTCTCAAAAATGGGTCAGGAAAATCAAAGTAATAGATGGAAAAATATCTCAATTTTAGCTGTTGATATAACTTTTCTTAAATTTAGGGTGTTTTTTATAATTTAAGTTACTAAAACAGATGGTGGAAGGTCCACCAAGATATTTGTTTTATGTATTTAAAGCATTTTACTTTGCTGTATTGAATTCCATTCATTCTGGAATTTAGGAGCATTTACCTCTTTATGAAAGAGATTATTGAAAGTAGAAAATGATTGATGACCTTCGCTTCCCGTATTTTTCTCAATAGACATTGTCTCTCTTCTAATGCTTCTTGCAGACTAAGTAATTGTATAAGGTTTAGAGAAAAATGCAGGTCTGGCTGAATATTAAGCACAGTACACTAAATAAAGCTTTTTTCCTTTGCAGAATATTTTACATGTGTGTCCCATAGATTCATCAGAGATTCTAGTTTTGGATAAAGGCAAGTACATTTAAGGACAATACAACATCCCTGTCTGTGACATTGGCATTCGAATGAGAAGTGAATTTGGTTCAGGACGGTTCTTGGAATGCTTGGCATTTAGGTTATTTTAGGTCAACTCTTTGGGCAATTCAATTAGAGTATTTATTGAATGGTTTTCGTGAGCTGAATGGTTGTCATGTCATGTCATAGATGGTCTAAAACATGACTCTTATTTCTAAACTAGTTGTGTTGGTCAGATAAGGCATCTTACCTGATGTATTTAATCCAAGATAATGATGGATGAGTAAGAGGCAGATCATTCTCGAGGAAGTAATTTTGGTTTTGAGAGAGGCATTCTTAGGGAAATAGGCCTTGCAGTGCTCATTTAGAGCTGGGCAGGATTGAGGTCCGGAGAGAGGAGGGAAAGGATATTTGGGTGGAGGGAAGGGCATTGGCAGAGCCTCAGAGGCCTGACGGTTCCTGGGGCCTGTGTGGGAATGGTGGGAAAGTTGGGCTGCAGTCAGCCTCTGGGTGGCCTGGACGTTGGGTAATGAGCGTGGCCGTGAGTTTATGGGTGCCCTCTGTAGAGTTGTCTGTAACTTGCTTCCTCCCTGAGGAAGTGTGACACGCTTCTGCTAGCTGCAGTGTCTTCCCCACAGCTGTGCTGTCCATTGAGGAGAAGGGGGCCTGCTCTGCCATGGCTTCCTTACTCCTCAGGGTATGGCGTGTGAGTTATTTTAATAATGTATCAATCTGCCTTTTCTTTCTTTTGTCACAATGCATTTGCTTTGTAAAGTGGTCTTGTTTTCAGGATAATAATTGGGTTTCCACAGGGAAAATCATAATGTATGAGGCAAATTACTGACTAAAGGCAAATTACTGACTTAAAAACATGAATCTCTAATTTGTTTCTAGTAGTTCTTCTTTTGTTTAAATTTTTGTTGTGTTAGTTATGTATAGAAACTTAAGGATAGTAATTTCTGCTCAGGTGGATAGTGGTACTGTTTAGCACAGCTCATTGGTCTTCTGAGACTTTTACAAATGCAGTCTGATTCATTCCAGCCAAGTTAATTATGAGGTACATATTTTTTCCCCTAATGGAGACAAATGTAAAAGACAGAGATACAGAAATCATCTCCAGTTTAGATTGAAGAAATTTTAGTTACTACTGTTTGTTCCTGCTATTTGATCACAGTTTATTTTTATTTTTTGAAGTCTGTCTCTAATCAAATAAGATTTAATGTTTTAGAAGTAAAAGAGCACCATGACTAAATTAATAAGAAAAGTTAATTTAAGGACGATCATTGATTTTTAGAAATATAAAGGTACATTTCATGACTTGATTTCAAGATGATCTGGTGGTATCCTTATACTGCTGCAGAAGGAAGTCCACAGTGGGTCGAGAATGATGCTTAAAAATCACCACCCTTATTATCTATGACTGAACATGTCTTAGTCCAGGCCAGTGTGCCTCCCACCTCTGTGGTACACTGTTGATTTCATTTTTCTTCCAGTAGTTACTTTTGGTCCTGGACCAATTATCTAGCTGTGATGGGATTCTCCAAAAGTATCCTACAATTTGTCCTTAGTGAACTAGTGATTGTTCTGTTTGCAGACATTCTTTCTGAGGCTCTACTCTTGCCTCGAAAACCTACATTTGCAGAAAGGGAAATGTATAGGTTTTTCTTTTAAATGTATTTATTTTTATTTATATTTTATTTATTTTTGGCTGTGTTGGGTCTTCGTTTCTGTGCGAGGGCCTTCTCTAGTTGCGGCGAGCAGGGGCCACTCCTCATCGTGGTTCGTGGGCCTCTCAGTGCCGTGGCGCCTCTTGTTGCGGAGCACAGGCTCCAGAAGCGCAGGCTCAGTAGTTGTGGCTCACGGGCTTAGTTGCACTGCAGCATGTGGGATCTTCCCGGACCAGGGCTCAAATCCGTGTCCCCTGCACTGGCAGGCGGATTCTTAACCACTGCCCCGCCCGTTATTCTTTTTTTAAAAAAAATATTTCCTCATTTGTGTTTATGTGATGATGCCTTTATTTATTTTTTTATTATTGTTTATATTTGGCTGAGTTGAGTCTTTGTTGCTGCGCGCAGGCTTTCTCTAGTTGTGGCAAGTGGGGGCTACTCTTTATTGTGGTGCGCGGACTTCTCATTGTGGTGGCTTCTCTTGTTGCGGAGCGTGGGCTCTAAGAGTGCGGGCTTCAGTAATTGCAGCACCTGGGCTCAGTATTTGCGGCACACAGGCCCTAGAGTGCGCGGGCTTCATTAGTTGCAGCGTGTGGCCTCAGTTGTTGTGGCTGGCGGGCTCTAGAGCGCAGGCTCAGTAGTTGTGATGTACGGGCTTACTTGCTCTGCGGCATGTGGGATCTTCCCGGACCAGGGCTGGAACCGGTGTCCCCTGCATTGGCAGATGGATTCTTAACTAGTGCACCACCAGGAAAGTCCCAGACTTTCCTTTTCTTAATGACAATATTGAAGAGTCCTGGTTCACATATTTCATAGACTGTCCTTCAACTTGGCTTTGTGTGATGTTCTCCTCATGACTGGAGTGGAGTTAGGGTTTTGGGGAAGGAGATGTTTACTTTTGATATTCGGTTTCAACTCTATCTTTTGGCTTTTTATATAAGATATTCAATGCATTTAGTTATATATTTAAAAAAGCAGGCTTGTAGACTATTATTTTAAAATCTGCTTGCTATTTTGTAATCTGCTTGGGTTGATGGTGGTATGTTTTTTTTTTTTTTTCAGTACGTGGGCCTCTCACTGTTGTGGCCTCCCCCGTTACGGAGCACAGGCTCCCGACCCGCCGGCTCAGTGGCCATGGCTCACGGGCCTAGCCCCTCCGCTGCATGTGGTATCTTCCCGAACCGAGGCACGAACCCAGGGCCCCTGCATCGGCAGGCAGACTCTCAACCACTGTGCCACCAGGGAAGCCCGGTATACTTTTGTTTTAATTATGCAGTTGGCTCTATTGTGTTGATTTACATTTTATTGGTAAAGCTCAACTGCTTTGGATTATGATGTGTTTACAAGGCTACACAGATAATCTGAAAGGGAAAATGAAGTAATACAAATGACAGAAAAAGTTTTATAATAATAAAATTTTCTTGGCAAGCAGCAACCTTTTCTCAAAGTCAGTCTTTTAATATAATTTGCTTGCTTCATAAATATGGCTTTCTTGTTTGTTCTTATCTTTATTGATTAGTGAGCATGTTAGATGACTTGGGAGGAATCTCACTGTCTTCAAGAAATAATTTGGCATTATTGATCCAGAATGCTGACAATTCTCAAAAATGGGTCAGGAAAATCAAAGTAATAGATGGAAAAATATCTCAATTTTAGCTGTTGATATAACTTTTCTTAAATTTAGGGTGTTTTTTATAATTTAAGTTACTAAAACAGATGGTGGAAGGTCCACCAAGATATTTGTTTTATGTATTTAAAGCATTTTACTTTGCTGTATTGAATTCCATTCATTCTGGAATTTAGGAGCATTTACCTCTTTATGAAAGAGATTATTGAAAGTAGAAAATGATTGATGACCTTCGCTTCCCGTATTTTTCTCAATAGACATTGTCTCTCTTCTAATGCTTCTTGCAGACTAAGTAATTGTATAAGGTTTAGAGAAAAATGCAGGTCTGGCTGAATATTAAGCACAGTACACTAAATAAAGCTTTTTTCCTTTGCAGAATATTTTACATGTGTGTCCCATAGATTCATCAGAGATTCTAGTTTTGGATAAAGGCAAGTACATTTAAGGACAATACAACATCCCTGTCTGTGACATTGGCATTCGAATGAGAAGTGAATTTGGTTCAGGACGGTTCTTGGAATGCTTGGCATTTAGGTTATTTTAGGTCAACTCTTTGGGCAATTCAATTAGAGTATTTATTGAATGGTTTTCGTGAGCTGAATGGTTGTCATGTCATGTCATAGATGGTCTAAAACATGACTCTTATTTCTAAACTAGTTGTGTTGGTCAGATAAGGCATCTTACCTGATGTATTTAATCCAAGATAATGATGGATGAGTAAGAGGCAGATCATTCTCGAGGAAGTAATTTTGGTTTTGAGAGAGGCATTCTTAGGGAAATAGGCCTTGCAGTGCTCATTTAGAGCTGGGCAGGATTGAGGTCCGGAGAGAGGAGGGAAAGGATATTTGGGTGGAGGGAAGGGCATTGGCAGAGCCTCAGAGGCCTGACGGTTCCTGGGGCCTGTGTGGGAATGGTGGGAAAGTTGGGCTGCAGTCAGCCTCTGGGTGGCCTGGACGTTGGGTAATGAGCGTGGCCGTGAGTTTATGGGTGCCCTCTGTAGAGTTGTCTGTAACTTGCTTCCTCCCTGAGGAAGTGTGACACGCTTCTGCTAGCTGCAGTGTCTTCCCCACAGCTGTGCTGTCCATTGAGGAGAAGGGGGCCTGCTCTGCCATGGCTTCCTTACTCCTCAGGGTATGGCGTGTGAGTTATTTTAATAATGTATCAATCTGCCTTTTCTTTCTTTTGTCACAATGCATTTGCTTTGTAAAGTGGTCTTGTTTTCAGGATAATAATTGGGTTTCCACAGGGAAAATCATAATGTATGAGGCAAATTACTGACTAAAGGCAAATTACTGACTTAAAAACATGAATCTCTAATTTGTTTCTAGTAGTTCTTCTTTTGTTTAAATTTTTGTTGTGTTAGTTATGTATAGAAACTTAAGGATAGTAATTTCTGCTCAGGTGGATAGTGGTACTGTTTAGCACAGCTCATTGGTCTTCTGAGACTTTTACAAATGCAGTCTGATTCATTCCAGCCAAGTTAATTATGAGGTACATATTTTTTCCCCTAATGGAGACAAATGTAAAAGACAGAGATACAGAAATCATCTCCAGTTTAGATTGAAGAAATTTTAGTTACTACTGTTTGTTCCTGCTATTTGATCACAGTTTATTTTTATTTTTTGAAGTCTGTCTCTAATCAAATAAGATTTAATGTTTTAGAAGTAAAAGAGCACCATGACTAAATTAATAAGAAAAGTTAATTTAAGGACGATCATTGATTTTTAGAAATATAAAGGTACATTTCATGACTTGATTTCAAGATGATCTGGTGGTATCCTTATACTGCTGCAGAAGGAAGTCCACAGTGGGTCGAGAATGATGCTTAAAAATCACCACCCTTATTATCTATGACTGAACATGTCTTAGTCCAGGCCAGTGTGCCTCCCACCTCTGTGGTACACTGTTGATTTCATTTTTCTTCCAGTAGTTACTTTTGGTCCTGGACCAATTATCTAGCTGTGATGGGATTCTCCAAAAGTATCCTACAATTTGTCCTTAGTGAACTAGTGATTGTTCTGTTTGCAGACATTCTTTCTGAGGCTCTACTCTTGCCTCGAAAACCTACATTTGCAGAAAGGGAAATGTATAGGTTTTTCTTTTAAATGTATTTATTTTTATTTATATTTTATTTATTTTTGGCTGTGTTGGGTCTTCGTTTCTGTGCGAGGGCCTTCTCTAGTTGCGGCGAGCAGGGGCCACTCCTCATCGTGGTTCGTGGGCCTCTCACTGCCGTGGCGCCTCTTGTTGCGGAGCACAGGCTCCAGAAGCGCAGGCTCAGTAGTTGTGGCTCACGGGCTTAGTTGCACTGCAGCATGTGGGATCTTCCAGGACCAGGGCTCAAATCCGTGTCCCCTGCACTGGCAGGCGGATTCTTAACCACTGCCCCGCCCGTTATTCTTTTTTTAAAAAAAATATTTCCTCATTTGTGTTTATGTGATGATGCCTTTATTTATTTTTTTATTATTGTTTATATTTGGCTGAGTTGAGTCTTTGTTGCTGCGCGCAGGCTTTCTCTAGTTGTGGCAAGTGGGGGCTACTCTTTATTGTGGTGCGCGGACTTCTCATTGTGGTGGCTTCTCTTGTTGCGGAGCGTGGGCTCTAAGAGTGCGGGCTTCAGTAATTGCAGCACCTGGGCTCAGTATTTGCGGCACACAGGCCCTAGAGTGCGCGGGCTTCATTAGTTGCAGCGTGTGGCCTCAGTTGTTGTGGCTGGCGGGCTCTAGAGCGCAGGCTCAGTAGTTGTGATGTACGGGCTTACTTGCTCTGCGGCATGTGGGATCTTCCCGGACCAGGGCTGGAACCGGTGTCCCCTGCATTGGCAGATGGATTCTTAACTAGTGCACCACCAGGAAAGTCCCAGACTTTCCTTTTCTTAATGACAATTTTGAAGAGTCCTGGTTCACATATTTCATAGACTGTCCTTCAACTTGGCTTTGTGTGATGTTCTCCTCATGACTGGAGTGGAGTTAGGGTTTTGGGGAAGGAGATGTTTACTTTTGATATTCGGTTTCAACTCTATCTTTTGGCTTTTTATATAAGATATTCAATGCATTTAGTTATATATTTAAAAAAGCAGGCTTGTAGACTATTATTTTAAAATCTGCTTGCTATTTTGTAATCTGCTTGGGTTGATGGTGGTATGTTTTTTTTTTTTTCAGTACGTGGGCCTCTCACTGTTGTGGCCTCCCCCGTTACGGAGCACAGGCTCCCGACCCGCCGGCTCAGTGGCCATGGCTCACGGGCCTAGCCCCTCCGCTGCATGTGGTATCTTCCCGAACCGAGGCACGAACCCAGGGCCCCTGCATCGGCAGGCAGACTCTCAACCACTGTGCCACCAGGGAAGCCCGGTATACTTTTGTTTTAATTATGCAGTTGGCTCTATTGTGTTGATTTACATTTTATTGGTAAAGCTCAACTGCTTTGGATTATGATGTGTTTACAAGGCTACACAGATAATCTGAAAGGGAAAATGAAGTAATACAAATGACAGAAAAAGTTTTATAATAATAAAATTTTCTTGGCAAGCAGCAACCTTTTCTCAAAGTCAGTCTTTTAATATAATTTGCTTGCTTCATAAATATGGCTTTCTTGTTTGTTCTTATCTTTATTGATTAGTGAGCATGTTAGATGACTTGGGAGGAATCTCACTGTCTTCAAGAAATAATTTGGCATTATTGATCCAGAATGCTGACAATTCTCAAAAATGGGTCAGGAAAATCAAAGTAATAGATGGAAAAAAAAATCTCAATTTTAGCTGTTGATATAACTTTTCTTAAATTTAGGGTTTTTTTTATAATTTAAGTTACTAAAACAGATGGTGGAAGGTCCACCAAGATATTTATTTTATGTATTTAAAGCATTTTACTTTGCTGTATTGAATTCCATTCATTCTGGAATTTAGGAGCATTTACCTCTTTATGAAAGAGATTATTGAAAGTAGAAAATGATTGATGACCTTCGCTTCCAGTATTTTTCTCAATAGACTTTGTCTCTCTTCTAATGCTTCTTGCATACTAAGTAATTGTATAAGGTTTAGAGAAAAATGCAGGTCTGGCTGAATATTAAGCACAGTTGACTAAATAAAGCTTTTTTACTTTGCAGAATATTTTACATGTGTGTCCCATAGATTCATCAGAGATTCTAGTTTTTGATAAAGGCAAGTACATTTAAGGACAATACAACATCCCTGTCTGTGACATTGGCATTCGAATGAGAAGTGAATTTGGTTCAGGACGGTTCTTGGAATGCTTGGCATTTAGGTTATTTTAGGTCAACTCTTTGGGCAATTCAATTAGAGTATTTATTGAATGGTTTTCGTGAGCTGAATGGTTGTCATGTCATGTCATAGATGGTCTAAAACATGACTCTTATTTCTAAACTAGTTGTGTTGGTCAGATAAGGCATCTTACCTGATGTATTTAATCCAAGATAATGATGGATGAGTAAGAGGCAGATCATTCTCGAGGAAGTAATTTTGGTTTTGAGAGAGGCATTCTTAGGGAAATAGGCCTTGCAGTGCTCATTTAGAGCTGGGCAGGATTGAGGTCCGGAGAGAGGAGGGAAAGGATATTTGGGTGGAGGGAAGGGCATTGGCAGAGCCTCAGAGGCCTGACGGTTCCTGGGGCCTGTGTGGGAATGGTGGGAAAGTTGGGCTGCAGTCAGCCTGTGGGTGGCCTGGACGTTGGGTAATGAGCGTGGCCGTGAGTTTATGGGTGCCCTCTGTAGAGTTGTCTGTAACTTGCTTCCTCCCTGAGGAAGTGTGACACGCTTCTGCTAGCTGCAGTGTCTTCCCCACAGCTGTGCTGTCCATTGAGGAGAAGGGGGCCTGCTCTGCCATGGCTTCCTTACTCCTCAGGGTATGGCGTGTGAGTTATTTTAATAATGTATCAATCTGCCTTTTCTTTCTTTTGTCACAATGCATTTGCTTTGTAAAGTGGTCTTGTTTTCAGGATAATAATTGGGTTTCCACAGGGAAAATCATAATGTATGAGGCAAATTACTGACTAAAGGCAAATTACTGACTTAAAAACATGAATCTCTAATTTGTTTCTAGTAGTTCTTCTTTTGTTTAAATTTTTGTTGTGTTAGTTATGTATAGAAACTTAAGGATAGTAATTTCTGCTCAGGTGGATAGTGGTACTGTTTAGCACAGCTCATTGGTCTTCTGAGACTTTTACAAATGCAGTCTGATTCATTCCAGCCAAGTTAATTATGAGGTACATATTTTTTCCCCTAATGGAGACAAATGTAAAAGACAGAGATACAGAAATCATCTCCAGTTTAGATTGAAGAAATTTTAGTTACTACTGTTTGTTCCTGCTATTTGATCACAGTTTATTTTTATTTTTTGAAGTCTGTCTCTAATCAAATAAGATTTAATGTTTTAGAAGTAAAAGAGCACCATGACTAAATTAATAAGAAAAGTTAATTTAAGGACGATCATTGATTTTTAGAAATATAAAGGTACATTTCATGACTTGATTTCAAGATGATCTGGTGGTATCCTTATACTGCTGCAGAAGGAAGTCCACAGTGGGTCGAGAATGATGCTTAAAAATCACCACCCTTATTATCTATGACTGAACATGTCTTAGTCCAGGCCAGTGTGCCTCCCACCTCTGTGGTACACTGTTGATTTCATTTTTCTTCCAGTAGTTACTTTTGGTCCTGGACCAATTATCTAGCTGTGATGGGATTCTCCAAAAGTATCCTACAATTTGTCCTTAGTGAACTAGTGATTGTTCTGTTTGCAGACATTCTTTCTGAGGCTCTACTCTTGCCTCGAAAACCTACATTTGCAGAAAGGGAAATGTATAGGTTTTTCTTTTAAATGTATTTATTTTTATTTATATTTTATTTATTTTTGGCTGTGTTGGGTCTTCGTTTCTGTGCGAGGGCCTTCTCTAGTTGCGGCGAGCAGGGGCCACTCCTCATCGTGGTTCGTGGGCCTCTCAGTGCCGTGGCGCCTCTTGTTGCGGAGCACAGGCTCCAGAAGCGCAGGCTCAGTAGTTGTGGCTCACGGGCTTAGTTGCACTGCAGCATGTGGGATCTTCCCGGACCAGGGCTCAAATCCGTGTCCCCTGCACTGGCAGGCAGATTCTTAACCACTGCCCCGCCCGTTATTCTTTTTTTAAAAAAAATATTTCCTCATTTGTGTTTATGTGATGATGCCTTTATTTATTTTTTTATTATTGTTTATATTTGGCTGAGTTGAGTCTTTGTTGCTGCGCGCAGGCTTTCTCTAGTTGTGGCAAGTGGGGGCTACTCTTTATTGTGGTGCGCGGACTTCTCATTGTGGTGGCTTCTCTTGTTGCGGAGCGTGGGCTCTAAGAGTGCGGGCTTCAGTAATTGCAGCACCTGGGCTCAGTATTTGCGGCACACAGGCCCTAGAGTGCGCGGGCTTCATTAGTTGCAGCGTGTGGCCTCAGTTGTTGTGGCTGGCGGGCTCTAGAGCGCAGGCTCAGTAGTTGTGATGTACGGGCTTACTTGCTCTGCGGCATGTGGGATCTTCCCGGACCAGGGCTGGAACCGGTGTCCCCTGCATTGGCAGATGGATTCTTAACTAGTGCACCACCAGGAAAGTCCCAGACTTTCCTTTTCTTAATGACAATTTTGAAGAGTCCTGGTTCACATATTTCATAGACTGTCCTTCAACTTGGCTTTGTGTGATGTTCTCCTCATGACTGGAGTGGAGTTAGGGTTTTGGGGAAGGAGATGTTTACTTTTGATATTCGGTTTCAACTCTATCTTTTGGCTTTTTATATAAGATATTCAATGCATTTAGTTATATATTTAAAAAAGCAGGCTTGTAGACTATTATTTTAAAATCTGCTTGCTATTTTGTAATCTGCTTGGGTTGATGGTGGTATGTTTTTTTTTTTTTCAGTACGTGGGCCTCTCACTGTTGTGGCCTCCCCCGTTACGGAGCACAGGCTCCCGACCCGCCGGCTCAGTGGCCATGGCTCACGGGCCTAGCCCCTCCGCTGCATGTGGTATCTTCCCGAACCGAGGCACGAACCCAGGGCCCCTGCATCGGCAGGCAGACTCTCAACCACTGTGCCACCAGGGAAGCCCGGTATACTTTTGTTTTAATTATGCAGTTGGCTCTATTGTGTTGATTTACATTTTATTGGTAAAGCTCAACTGCTTTGGATTATGATGTGTTTACAAGGCTACACAGATAATCTGAAAGGGAAAATGAAGTAATACAAATGACAGAAAAAGTTTTATAATAATAAAATTTTCTTGGCAAGCAGCAACCTTTTCTCAAAGTCAGTCTTTTAATATAATTTGCTTGCTTCATAAATATGGCTTTCTTGTTTGTTCTTATCTTTATTGATTAGTGAGCATGTTAGATGACTTGGGAGGAATCTCACTGTCTTCAAGAAATAATTTGGCATTATTGATCCAGAATGCTGACAATTCTCAAAAATGGGTCAGGAAAATCAAAGTAATAGATGGAAAAAAAAATCTCAATTTTAGCTGTTGATATAACTTTTCTTAAATTTAGGGTTTTTTTTATAATTTAAGTTACTAAAACAGATGGTGGAAGGTCCACCAAGATATTTATTTTATGTATTTAAAGCATTTTACTTTGCTGTATTGAATTCCATTCATTCTGGAATTTAGGAGCATTTACCTCTTTATGAAAGAGATTATTGAAAGTAGAAAATGATTGATGACCTTCGCTTCCAGTATTTTTCTCAATAGACTTTGTCTCTCTTCTAATGCTTCTTGCAGACTAAGTAATTGTATAAGGTTTAGAGAAAAATGCAGGTCTGGCTGAATATTAAGCACAGTACACTAAATAAAGCTTTTTTCCTTTGCAGAATATTTTACATGTGTGTCCCATAGATTCATCAGAGATTCTAGTTTTGGATAAAGGCAAGTACATTTAAGGACAATACAACATCCCTGTCTGTGACATTGGCATTCGAATGAGAAGTGAATTTGGTTCAGGACGGTTCTTGGAATGCTTGGCATTTAGGTTATTTTAGGTCAACTCTTTGGGCAATTCAATTAGAGTATTTATTGAATGGTTTTCGTGAGCTGAATGGTTGTCATGTCATGTCATAGATGGTCTAAAACATGACTCTTATTTCTAAACTAGTTGTGTTGGTCAGATAAGGCATCTTACCTGATGTATTTAATCCAAGATAATGATGGATGAGTAAGAGGCAGATCATTCTCGAGGAAGTAATTTTGGTTTTGAGAGAGGCATTCTTAGGGAAATAGGCCTTGCAGTGCTCATTTAGAGCTGGGCAGGATTGAGGTCCGGAGAGAGGAGGGAAAGGATATTTGGGTGGAGGGAAGGGCATTGGCAGAGCCTCAGAGGCCTGACGGTTCCTGGGGCCTGTGTGGGAATGGTGGGAAAGTTGGGCTGCAGTCAGCCTCTGGGTGGCCTGGACGTTGGGTAATGAGCGTGGCCGTGAGTTTATGGGTGCCCTCTGTAGAGTTGTCTGTAACTTGCTTCCTCCCTGAGGAAGTGTGACACGCTTCTGCTAGCTGCAGTGTCTTCCCCACAGCTGTGCTGTCCATTGAGGAGAAGGGGGCCTGCTCTGCCATGGCTTCCTTACTCCTCAGGGTATGGCGTGTGAGTTATTTTAATAATGTATCAATCTGCCTTTTCTTTCTTTTGTCACAATGCATTTGCTTTGTAAAGTGGTCTTGTTTTCAGGATAATAATTGGGTTTCCACAGGGAAAATCATAATGTATGAGGCAAATTACTGACTAAAGGCAAATTACTGACTTAAAAACATGAATCTCTAATTTGTTTCTAGTAGTTCTTCTTTTGTTTAAATTTTTGTTGTGTTAGTTATGTATAGAAACTTAAGGATAGTAATTTCTGCTCAGGTGGATAGTGGTACTGTTTAGCACAGCTCATTGGTCTTCTGAGACTTTTACAAATGCAGTCTGATTCATTCCAGCCAAGTTAATTATGAGGTACATATTTTTTCCCCTAATGGAGACAAATGTAAAAGACAGAGATACAGAAATCATCTCCAGTTTAGATTGAAGAAATTTTAGTTACTACTGTTTGTTCCTGCTATTTGATCACAGTTTATTTTTATTTTTTGAAGTCTGTCTCTAATCAAATAAGATTTAATGTTTTAGAAGTAAAAGAGCACCATGACTAAATTAATAAGAAAAGTTAATTTAAGGACGATCATTGATTTTTAGAAATATAAAGGTACATTTCATGACTTGATTTCAAGATGATCTGGTGGTATCCTTATACTGCTGCAGAAGGAAGTCCACAGTGGGTCGAGAATGATGCTTAAAAATCACCACCCTTATTATCTATGACTGAACATGTCTTAGTCCAGGCCAGTGTGCCTCCCACCTCTGTGGTACACTGTTGATTTCATTTTTCTTCCAGTAGTTACTTTTGGTCCTGGACCAATTATCTAGCTGTGATGGGATTCTCCAAAAGTATCCTACAATTTGTCCTTAGTGAACTAGTGATTGTTCTGTTTGCAGACATTCTTTCTGAGGCTCTACTCTTGCCTCGAAAACCTACATTTGCAGAAAGGGAAATGTATAGGTTTTCCTTTTAAATGTATTTATTTTTATTTATATTTTATTTATTTTTGGCTGTGTTGGGTCTTCGTTTCTGTGCGAGGGCCTTCTCTAGTTGCGGCGAGCAGGGGCCACTCCTCATCGTGGTTCGTGGGCCTCTCAGTGCCGTGGCGCCTCTTGTTGCGGAGCACAGGCTCCAGAAGCGCAGGCTCAGTAGTTGTGGCTCACGGGCTTAGTTGCACTGCAGCATGTGGGATCTTCCCGGACCAGGGCTCAAATCCGTGTCCCCTGCACTGGCAGGCGGATTCTTAACCACTGCCCCGCCCGTTATTCTTTTTTTAAAAAAAATATTTCCTCATTTGTGTTTATGTGATGATGCCTTTATTTATTTTGTTATTATTGTTTATATTTGGCTGAGTTGAGTCTTTGTTGCTGCGCGCAGGCTTTCTCTAGTTGTGGCAAGTGGGGGCTACTCTTTATTGTGGTGCGCGGACTTCTCATTGTGGTGGCTTCTCTTGTTGCGGAGCGTGGGCTCTAAGAGTGCGGGCTTCAGTAATTGCAGCACCTGGGCTCAGTATTTGCGGCACACAGGCCCTAGAGTGCGCGGGCTTCATTAGTTGCAGCGTGTGGCCTCAGTTGTTGTGGCTGGCGGGCTCTAGAGCGCAGGCTCAGTAGTTGTGATGTACGGGCTTACTTGCTCTGCGGCATGTGGGATCTTCCCGGACCAGGGCTGGAACCGGTGTCCCCTGCATTGGCAGATGGATTCTTAACTAGTGCACCACCAGGAAAGTCCCAGACTTTCCTTTTCTTAATGACAATTTTGAAGAGTCCTGGTTCACATATTTCATAGACTGTCCTTCAACTTGGCTTTGTGTGATGTTCTCCTCATGACTGGAGTGGAGTTAGGGTTTTGGGGAAGGAGATGTTTACTTTTGATATTCGGTTTCAACTCTATCTTTTGGCTTTTTATATAAGATATTCAATGCATTTAGTTATATATTTAAAAAAGCAGGCTTGTAGACTATTATTTTAAAATCTGCTTGCTATTTTGTAATCTGCTTGGGTTGATGGTGGTATGTTTTTTTTTTTTTTTCAGTACGTGGGCCTCTCACTGTTGTGGCCTCCCCCGTTACGGAGCACAGGCTCCCGACCCGCCGGCTCAGTGGCCATGGCTCACGGGCCTAGCCCCTCCGCTGCATGTGGTATCTTCCCGAACCGAGGCACGAACCCAGGGCCCCTGCATCGGCAGGCAGACTCTCAACCACTGTGCCACCAGGGAAGCCCGGTATACTTTTGTTTTAATTATGCAGTTGGCTCTATTGTGTTGATTTACATTTTATTGGTAAAGCTCAACTGCTTTGGATTATGATGTGTTTACAAGGCTACACAGATAATCTGAAAGGGAAAATGAAGTAATACAAATGACAGAAAAAGTTTTATAATAATAAAATTTTCTTGGCAAGCAGCAACCTTTTCTCAAAGTCAGTCTTTTAATATAATTTGCTTGCTTCATAAATATGGCTTTCTTGTTTGTTCTTATCTTTATTGATTAGTGAGCATGTTAGATGACTTGGGAGGAATCTCACTGTCTTCAAGAAATAATTTGGCATTATTGATCCAGAATGCTGACAATTCTCAAAAACGGGTCAGGAAAATCAAAGTAATAGATGGAAAAATATCTCAATTTTAGCTGTTGATATAACTTTTCTTAAATTTAGGGTGTTTTTTATAATTTAAGTTACTAAAACAGATGGTGGAAGGTCCACCAAGATATTTGTTTTATGTATTTAAAGCATTTTACTTTGCTGTATTGAATTCCATTCATTCTGGAATTTAGGAGCATTTACCTCTTTATGAAAGAGATTATTGAAAGTAGAAAATGATTGATGACCTTCGCTTCCCGTATTTTTCTCAATAGACATTGTCTCTCTTCTAATGCTTCTTGCAGACTAAGTAATTGTATAAGGTTTAGAGAAAAATGCAGGTCTGGCTGAATATTAAGCACAGTACACTAAATAAAGCTTTTTTCCTTTGCAGAATATTTTACATGTGTGTCCCATAGATTCATCAGAGATTCTAGTTTTGGATAAAGGCAAGTACATTTAAGGACAATACAACATCCCTGTCTGTGACATTGGCATTCGAATGAGAAGTGAATTTGGTTCAGGACGGTTCTTGGAATGCTTGGCATTTAGGTTATTTTAGGTCAACTCTTTGGGCAATTCAATTAGAGTATTTATTGAATGGTTTTCGTGAGCTGAATGGTTGTCATGTCATGTCATAGATGGTCTAAAACATGACTCTTATTTCTAAACTAGTTGTGTTGGTCAGATAAGGCATCTTACCTGATGTATTTAATCCAAGATAATGATGGATGAGTAAGAGGCAGATCATTCTCGAGGAAGTAATTTTGGTTTTGAGAGAGGCATTCTTAGGGAAATAGGCCTTGCAGTGCTCATTTAGAGCTGGGCAGGATTGAGGTCCGGAGAGAGGAGGGAAAGGATATTTGGGTGGAGGGAAGGGCATTGGCAGAGCCTCAGAGGCCTGACGGTTCCTGGGGCCTGTGTGGGAATGGTGGGAAAGTTGGGCTGCAGTCAGCCTCTGGGTGGCCTGGACGTTGGGTAATGAGCGTGGCCGTGAGTTTATGGGTGCCCTCTGTAGAGTTGTCTGTAACTTGCTTCCTCCCTGAGGAAGTGTGACACGCTTCTGCTAGCTGCAGTGTCTTCCCCACAGCTGTGCTGTCCATTGAGGAGAAGGGGGCCTGCTCTGCCATGGCTTCCTTACTCCTCAGGGTATGGCGTGTGAGTTATTTTAATAATGTATCAATCTGCCTTTTCTTTCTTTTGTCACAATGCATTTGCTTTGTAAAGTGGTCTTGTTTTCAGGATAATAATTGGGTTTCCACAGGGAAAATCATAATGTATGAGGCAAATTACTGACTAAAGGCAAATTACTGACTTAAAAACATGAATCTCTAATTTGTTTCTAGTAGTTCTTCTTTTGTTTAAATTTTTGTTGTGTTAGTTATGTATAGAAACTTAAGGATAGTAATTTCTGCTCAGGTGGATAGTGGTACTGTTTAGCACAGCTCATTGGTCTTCTGAGACTTTTACAAATGCAGTCTGATTCATTCCAGCCAAGTTAATTATGAGGTACATATTTTTTCCCCTAATGGAGACAAATGTAAAAGACAGAGATACAGAAATCATCTCCAGTTTAGATTGAAGAAATTTTAGTTACTACTGTTTGTTCCTGCTATTTGATCACAGTTTATTTTTATTTTTTGAAGTCTGTCTCTAATCAAATAAGATTTAATGTTTTAGAAGTAAAAGAGCACCATGACTAAATTAATAAGAAAAGTTAATTTAAGGACGATCATTGATTTTTAGAAATATAAAGGTACATTTCATGACTTGATTTCAAGATGATCTGGTGGTATCCTTATACTGCTGCAGAAGGAAGTCCACAGTGGGTCGAGAATGATGCTTAAAAATCACCACCCTTATTATCTATGACTGAACATGTCTTAGTCCAGGCCAGTGTGCCTCCCACCTCTGTGGTACACTGTTGATTTCATTTTTCTTCCAGTAGTTACTTTTGGTCCTGGACCAATTATCTAGCTGTGATGGGATTCTCCAAAAGTATCCTACAATTTGTCCTTAGTGAACTAGTGATTGTTCTGTTTGCAGACATTCTTTCTGAGGCTCTACTCTTGCCTCGAAAACCTACATTTGCAGAAAGGGAAATGTATAGGTTTTCCTTTTAAATGTATTTATTTTTATTTATATTTTATTTATTTTTGGCTGTGTTGGGTCTTCGTTTCTGTGCGAGGGCCTTCTCTAGTTGCGGCGAGCAGGGGCCACTCCTCATCGTGGTTCGTGGGCCTCTCACTGCCGTGGCGCCTCTTGTTGCGGAGCACAGGCTCCAGAAGCGCAGGCTCAGTAGTTGTGGCTCACGGGCTTAGTTGCACTGCAGCATGTGGGATCTTCCAGGACCAGGGCTCAAATCCGTGTCCCCTGCACTGGCAGGCGGATTCTTAACCACTGCCCCGCCCGTTATTCTTTTTTTAAAAAAAATATTTCCTCATTTGTGTTTATGTGATGATGCCTTTATTTATTTTTTTATTATTGTTTATATTTGGCTGAGTTGAGTCTTTGTTGCTGCGCGCAGGCTTTCTCTAGTTGTGGCAAGTGGGGGCTACTCTTTATTGTGGTGCGCGGACTTCTCATTGTGGTGGCTTCTCTTGTTGCGGAGCGTGGGCTCTAAGAGTGCGGGCTTCAGTAATTGCAGCACCTGGGCTCAGTATTTGCGGCACACAGGCCCTAGAGTGCGCGGGCTTCATTAGTTGCAGCGTGTGGCCTCAGTTGTTGTGGCTGGCGGGCTCTAGAGCGCAGGCTCAGTAGTTGTGATGTACGGGCTTACTTGCTCTGCGGCATGTGGGATCTTCCCGGACCAGGGCTGGAACCGGTGTCCCCTGCATTGGCAGATGGATTCTTAACTAGTGCACCACCAGGAAAGTCCCAGACTTTCCTTTTCTTAATGACAATTTTGAAGAGTCCTGGTTCACATATTTCATAGACTGTCCTTCAACTTGGCTTTGTGTGATGTTCTCCTCATGACTGGAGTGGAGTTAGGGTTTTGGGGAAGGAGATGTTTACTTTTGATATTCGGTTTCAACTCTATCTTTTGGCTTTTTATATAAGATATTCAATGCATTTAGTTATATATTTAAAAAAGCAGGCTTGTAGACTATTATTTTAAAATCTGCTTGCTATTTTGTAATCTGCTTGGGTTGATGGTGGTATGTTTTTTTTTTTTTTTCAGTACGTGGGCCTCTCACTGTTGTGGCCTCCCCCGTTACGGAGCACAGGCTCCCGACCCGCCGGCTCAGTGGCCATGGCTCACGGGCCTAGCCCCTCCGCTGCATGTGGTATCTTCCCGAACCGAGGCACGAACCCAGGGCCCCTGCATCGGCAGGCAGACTCTCAACCACTGTGCCACCAGGGAAGCCCGGTATACTTTTGTTTTAATTATGCAGTTGGCTCTATTGTGTTGATTTACATTTTATTGGTAAAGCTCAACTGCTTTGGATTATGATGTGTTTACAAGGCTACACAGATAATCTGAAAGGGAAAATGAAGTAATACAAATGACAGAAAAAGTTTTATAATAATAAAATTTTCTTGGCAAGCAGCAACCTTTTCTCAAAGTCAGTCTTTTAATATAATTTGCTTGCTTCATAAATATGGCTTTCTTGTTTGTTCTTATCTTTATTGATTAGTGAGCATGTTAGATGACTTGGGAGGAATCTCACTGTCTTCAAGAAATAATTTGGCATTATTGATCCAGAATGCTGACAATTCTCAAAAACGGGTCAGGAAAATCAAAGTAATAGATGGAAAAATATCTCAATTTTAGCTGTTGATATAACTTTTCTTAAATTTAGGGTGTTTTTTATAATTTAAGTTACTAAAACAGATGGTGGAAGGTCCACCAAGATATTTGTTTTATGTATTTAAAGCATTTTACTTTGCTGTATTGAATTCCATTCATTCTGGAATTTAGGAGCATTTACCTCTTTATGAAAGAGATTATTGAAAGTAGAAAATGATTGATGACCTTCGCTTCCCGTATTTTTCTCAATAGACATTGTCTCTCTTCTAATGCTTCTTGCAGACTAAGTAATTGTATAAGGTTTAGAGAAAAATGCAGGTCTGGCTGAATATTAAGCACAGTACACTAAATAAAGCTTTTTTCCTTTGCAGAATATTTTACATGTGTGTCCCATAGATTCATCAGAGATTCTAGTTTTGGATAAAGGCAAGTACATTTAAGGACAATACAACATCCCTTTCTGTGACATTGGCATTCGAATGAGAAGTGAATTTGGTTCAGGACGGTTCTTGGAATGCTTGGCATTTAGGTTATTTTAGGTCAACTCTTTGGGCAATTCAATTAGAGTATTTATTGAATGGTTTTCGTGAGCTGAATGGTTGTCATGTCATGTCATAGATGGTCTAAAACATGACTCTTATTTCTAAACTAGTTGTGTTGGTCAGATAAGGCATCTTACCTGATGTATTTAATCCAAGATAATGATGGATGAGTAAGAGGCAGATCATTCTCGAGGAAGTAATTTTGGTTTTGAGAGAGGCATTCTTAGGGAAATAGGCCTTGCAGTGCTCATTTAGAGCTGGGCAGGATTGAGGTCCGGAGAGAGGAGGGAAAGGATATTTGGGTGGAGGGAAGGGCATTGGCAGAGCCTCAGAGGCCTGACGGTTCCTGGGGCCTGTGTGGGGATGGTGGGAAAGTTGGGCTGCAGTCAGCCTCTGGGTGGCCTGGACGTTGGGTAATGAGCGTGGCCGTGAGTTTATGGGTGCCCTCTGTAGAGTTGTCTGTAACTTGCTTCCTCCCTGAGGAAGTGTGACACGCTTCTGCTAGCTGCAGTGTCTTCCCCACAGCTGTGCTGTCCATTGAGGAGAAGGGGGCCTGCTCTGCCATGGCTTCCTTACTCCTCAGGGTATGGCGTGTGAGTTATTTTAATAATGTATCAATCTGCCTTTTCTTTCTTTTGTCACAATGCATTTGCTTTCTAAAGTGGTCTTGTTTTCAGGATAATAATTGGGTTTCCACAGGGAAAATCATAATGTATGAGGCAAATTACTGACTAAAGGCAAATTACTGACTTAAAAACATGAATCTCTAATTTGTTTCTAGTAGTTCTTCTTTTGTTTAAATTTTTGTTGTGTTAGTTATGTATAGAAACTTAAGGATAGTAATTTCTGCTCAGGTGGATAGTGGTACTGTTTAGCACAGCTCATTGGTCTTCTGAGACTTTTACAAATGCAGTCTGATTCATTCCAGCCAAGTTAATTATGAGGTACATATTTTTTCCCCTAATGGAGACAAATGTAAAAGACAGAGATACAGAAATCATCTCCAGTTTAGATTGAAGAAATTTTAGTTACTACTGTTTGTTCCTGCTATTTGATCACAGTTTATTTTTATTTTTTGAAGTCTGTCTCTAATCAAATAAGATTTAATGTTTTAGAAGTAAAAGAGCACCATGACTAAATTAATAAGAAAAGTTAATTTAAGGACGATCATTGATTTTTAGAAATATAAAGGTACATTTCATGACTTGATTTCAAGATGATCTGGTGGTCTCCTTATACTGCTGCAGAAGGAAGTCCACAGTGGGTCGAGAATGATGCTTAAAAATCACCACCCTTATTATCTATGACTGAACATGTCTTAGTCCAGGCCAGTGTGCCTCCCACCTCTGTGGTACACTGTTGATTTCATTTTTCTTCCAGTAGTTACTTTTGGTCCTGGACCAATTATCTAGCTGTGATGGGATTCTCCAAAAGTATCCTACAATTTGTCCTTAGTGAACTAGTGATTGTTCTGTTTGCAGACATTCTTTCTGAGGCTCTACTCTTGCCTCGAAAACCTACATTTGCAGAAAGGGAAATGTATAGGTTTTTCTTTTAAATGTATTTATTTTTATTTATATTTTATTTATTTTTGGCTGTGTTGGGTCTTCGTTTCTGTGCGAGGGCCTTCTCTAGTTGCGGCGAGCAGGGGCCACTCCTCATCGTGGTTCGTGGGCCTCTCACTGCCGTGGCGCCTCTTGTTGCGGAGCACAGGCTCCAGAAGCGCAGGCTCAGTAGTTGTGGCTCACGGGCTTAGTTGCACTGCAGCATGTGGGATCTTCCAGGACCAGGGCTCAAATCCGTGTCCCCTGCACTGGCAGGCGGATTCTTAACCACTGCCCCGCCCGTTATTCTTTTTTTAAAAAAAATATTTCCTCATTTGTGTTTATGTGATGATGCCTTTATTTATTTTTTTATTATTGTTTATATTTGGCTGAGTTGAGTCTTTGTTGCTGCGCGCAGGCTTTCTCTAGTTGTGGCAAGTGGGGGCTACTCTTTATTGTGGTGCGCGGACTTCTCATTGTGGTGGCTTCTCTTGTTGCGGAGCGTGGGCTCTAAGAGTGCGGGCTTCAGTAATTGCAGCACCTGGGCTCAGTATTTGCGGCACACAGGCCCTAGAGTGCGCGGGCTTCATTAGTTGCAGCGTGTGGCCTCAGTTGTTGTGGCTGGCGGGCTCTAGAGCGCAGGCTCAGTAGTTGTGATGTACGGGCTTACTTGCTCTGCGGCATGTGGGATCTTCCCGGACCAGGGCTGGAACCGGTGTCCCCTGCAT